>NC_056739.1:459760951-459815951 GCF_019279795.1 Protopterus annectens
GTCAGTCTGTTATCTCCTTGTAAATAACCCACTGAAAGTTTGGACTAGTATAAATAAGCTGTTTAATCACCCACCTCCTCCCACTTTAGTGCTAATGAAGTTGAGAATCGTTCAGCCTTCATTTCTGTGACTCCATTAAAACAAAAATGCACATGAGCAAAGAATTAGTGAGCTGGAATCTTATAGCCACTAATACCCATCACTTACTCTGAAAATAGTTTATTATGACTTGCTATAAAAATATCTTCACAAACTGAAGCTGCAGTCTGCTTCTATAGATGGTCACCCTACTGAATGTCTCAAAACTGCTGCTACTGGGTGTTGCACACCCTATTAATATTCATATATATGTTTCCATTAAAGAAGGCAACATTTCCTTGATGTGGAAACAGACACTTAATGTGTCTCTTCACAAAGGGGCTGGTGAATCAATTGCATTAAACAACTACTGACTTACAGCTCCTCTGTCTCCACTGTCTAAAACCTTAGAAAAATGGGTCCAGTCACAACCCCTTCAATATGCTTTAAGTGTCAGTCACATTTCACATGACTGCTGTGAATTCAGCCCAAACCTTGGCACTGATGTAGCCCTTCTAGAAACCAAGAAGAAAATATATTACATCATCTTGATAAAAGTAATGTGGGTGGTTCAATATTATCTGATCTTTCCAAAGCCTCTGACGCAGTCTGATGTACTTTGCTTGGTGAGATATTAACTAATTATGGTTTCAGGTCCAATTCCACATTGGAGTTTACCAACTGCCTAAGATGAAATCAGTCAGAAGGAATGGTACGACCACTTTAACATTGCTGATAAAGGGAGGGGGTCTCTCAAGGTTCAGTACTGGACCCTCTACTCTTTAAATTTTCTGTAAGCAAGAATTACAGAGGCCATGTAGACAGCCCATTATGCTGGCAGCTAGATTATCTTCTCTGCAGATGGCACTGTTGAGGTAATAATTTGAAAACCACAATCTAGCTTTCAAACCTTGAAAATATGACTTACTGCTAGGTGGTTGCATTACAATGCCAGCAAAACATAATCAATGTTATTTATAAATAAGAGCCACCAACTTCACCTCCCTTACAACAACAGGCACAGTCAAAGACTTTAATCCATTTGATTTAATCAAAGGTCTTAGAATCACTTCCTTTGACTTATGCCCTATTGAATATGCTTAAAAGCTGTCATAAAATTCACCATCAGCTTCAAAAAGCAAATGTGGAGACCAAGAGAAATTTAAAACTTGGCACACTCTCTAGAATTGGAGCATTCCTTTCAGACTGTGCTGGAATTGCTACAGCAAAGTTTTACCTACTTCTATCACTCCCATACACTGCAGTGTCAGTGGCAAAACAGGTAGCACACTGACCTTTGGTGCAGAAGGCTGTGGGTTCTATTCCCATACCAGGTAGATTGATTGCTGAAACTGTTGTGCAGCATGGGGGTGTTCCATTCCTGAGTGTACTGTCCTTTGAATGAAGCATTAAACCAAGGCTCCATCTGCCTGAGATGGTAATAACTCAGCTGAACATAAAAGATCCCACAGCACCTATTAAAAGGAGTAGGGGAATTTCCCTACTGCCTTGGATAGATTTCCCATAGTAGTACAACTACCACCTTGGGTGTTACCTGAAAAGAGGTTACTAGTCTAGTGAGACTACCCTGGCCAACAAATGGATAAATAAATAAAAATAAACTGCTAATGAGTCAGCAAGCAGTTGTTCTACACAAGCTTAAGCAACTATACAGCTAGGTTCACAGCTGACTATTACAATAGAACACACCAGTGATTTCCATTACATAGTTTCTACTTGTTGGAATTTAGTCAGTATATATTCCTCATACTAGCTCACAAACATTTATGTTCATCAAACTTCACCAAACTGTCCACTACTGACAGAAGGTGAATGTCTCATCATGATCTAAGAACTATGAAAAGACTTATCAGTCTATTTAGAACAATAAACAAACATGGCAATATTTGCTTTTTCATTGTTACTGGAATAAACTCTCTCACAAACTTAAGTATAGCTCACAGATGCACACCTTCAGAAGCACATTAATTCTCATATTATAAAAAATAATGAAACTGTCATAATGGTATAACTTAGCTCTATATCTACTGTGTATCACTCAACTGAGCTTATCTTCTAAAGTACTATATCTATCCTGTCCCTCAATTATCATTATTTATACATGCAATGCAAACATAGGGTCTGACTCGTAACTATGTTTTGCTGCAGAAAAAAGTGGCACTGATTCTCTGGTTCTGTTTAATCTAGTTGGTAGGGAGAGAGATTAGATGATTTCAAAAGAAAAAAAAAATCAGTCTCAATGTTGGTAATCTTGACAGAAATTGCTGCATATATGCTGAAGTCAATTTATGTGCGCATGCTTGTGAATGAACTGACAGAGATTAGCTAAAATGAGGGCAAGGAACGGAGACACTGATCATGCGGTTTGTCTTAAAAATGACAAGCAGTAGCAGGCTGTTGGGCAGTCACTCAGCAAGAGAGGGGGAAGTGTAATGCAGACTACAAAGCAGAACTACAGAGTAGAAGCAATAATGTAGGAGGGAGAAAGAGGTAACTTACAGAAATAAGATAAAAGAGGGAAACAATTATTAAACAATGCGGCATTCCACGTCAAGCTGGAGTAGACAGGAGGTGCCAAAGGAAAAGCAAACTCATTGCCATCGATTCCCAAGGCAATTACAAACCTGTGCAGGTATAATAGGAGAGATATTTGTGGTGAGTAAATCTGGGGACAGCAAATCATAACTAATCAAATCAAATGGCTTTGTTAGCTTAACAAATGTGTCACTATTAGTAAGCCATTTTCCAACCCTGGCCATACCTCTCAAGTGCACCTCATTACAAGAAATGTTCCTCACTTGGGGTATTAAAACATTCATGTTCCTTGACGTTTCATGCTGAAAGGATCTGTCACGCATTCAGTGTTAGCAATTTTTAACTGATATCCATGGTGAATAGAACTGAATCACACTAATTCATTAAAAGACCTACTATATAAGTAAAAAAATATCACATTTCAATAATCCTATCAGCTTCCTAGATGAAATTATTAGAAGCTTTTAATGAGTGTTCAACATTTTGCCCATTTGTCCCACATTATGAAAGGCAGTGTTCCTCATTTTGGAGATGGAAAGTTGAGAGCTATGCCTGGCTCTAGATAATTATCATGGTGAAGTGACACCTTGACCCCATGTACAAAAATGGGAAAAAGGCATTGTGGATGGAGTAAGCCATTTTCCATTATAAAACAGAATCTGAGAAAAATTACAACACTGTAAAATATCCTTAAGAGGTTATTTGCATAATTCCCATGTGCCTCCTTCAAAGGAGGTTTAAGTTATTAATGACACAGGGAAGAGACTGGTTTGCCAAGGTATTTTTTGATGTTTAGCCTATGCAATTACTGTTCAACCTTTTTTGCTCATTGTTTAGTACTGTAAAATTGATCGAAACTTGCGCTGTGCCTGCTTTTTGACAATAATTGTAATATATTACTTATTCTACTGCTGTGATGTCAATAAAATGTAGACTCCTCTTAACCATATTGCATAGATATATCTGGTAGCAACTTCGTTGTATCCATGTTCAGACATCTGTTTGTGTCTATGAATCTGTGTGTGTATGTGTGTGTGTGTGTGTGTGTGTGTGTGTGTGTGTGTGTGTGTGTGTGTGAGTGATATGTTTGGACATCATCAAACTAATGCATTCATGCACTTAAAATCACATAAAACAAACTTTCCAGTAAATAACTTTTGCAATAAATAATCTGACTGTTGTTCATGAATATAGTTGTGTCAAACAGAAGTCTAAGGTTCATTTACATCATTATTTTTTAATTATGGCTTGAATGAAACAAATACTTGTTCTTAGCCTTTTTCTAACAGGTTATAGTAATATTTTGTACTATCTGTTTTACTCTGTAATTGTCTACACTGTAGCAAATAACCACAACAAGCTTATCTGTACATTGTAGACCATTACAGAATAAAATAGATATTAAGAAACAACTGAAAAATCCTGTTAGGTAACGTGCAGTTAGAGAAAACTGTAGGTATAGAACCTTTGTTTCATAACATGAGGAGAATAATTACAAAGGTTTATTAGGTAAAGGACCAAATAAAGTACAGGGACACAAAACTGCCTCACATAAGAGAAAGTGAACATATTGTTGTGGTTTTCTAATTGCTATAGGAATGTGAAAACAATCCTTATTACTCTAATGAAGTGACAGGAAAGATATATGGAGTGAGAGATCACTTCAACTGTACATCAAAATGTGTTATATGCAGCTCTAGTCAGTTTTGCTTAGCCTATTATGTTTTTAAGCACCTTTATTAAATTCACACTTACTTAATAATAATATAGGTGCATATTAATTAATATAAATGAAAACAAATAATTGTAAGCATTGTTTTTATTTCTATGCATTATACGTTTTCTTTTTTAATAATCATTTGCTCCAAAATTACATAAATTGCTCAAGTCCTGCAATTCTTTAAATTTCACTTGTCCCCCAGAACGTTATTCTGCTTGTGCTGTTACCACAAATTCAATTTATTCTATGCTTTATTCCTTCCTTTTCTGAAGACCCCACTTCCAATTCTTTTATCTCCTTTACAATATTTAATAATTCAGTTATGGTTGGTTAAGACTTTGATTTCCTTTTTCTTGTAATTGCCTTTTTACAGCCAGTGGCATTAAAATTAGTAAACTCTTACTATGTCTAGACATATCAGATCCTATATCCCAAGTCAAAAGAATCATTTACTTAGTTACAATAATTTCCTCGCCCAATGTTTCTGACAAAGTACTTTGTAGGGATTTTGTAAAATCTACTGACTTGTTATATTCCCTAAAAACATGTTGTCAACTACCACTCTCTTTCCCATCACACTTCTAGCATTTGCTTTCAATGTGAGGAAAATTTCTAGGCCTACTTGGGGTCTAAAAATACCTATGCAAAGACTTTCATGAAAATTGCTAAACCTTCTTGACTTTGTTGCACACCTGGGAGCCAAACAAATGCCATCTGACTATTCCTTTGTATGTTGCCTTTCTAATCTATCTTTCTAGTCTTTTCTACTCCCGTCTGATTGATTCTTATCACTGCGATGTGCTGTTTTTTTATTCCATACTAATTATCTCCTTTTTAACATCAGCTTGTACTCTAGACTCAACTAAAAACTCAACCAAAGTTGCTGTTTCAGTTAACACTCTCTAACCCATTCTCTTTTCCAGCACTCTGTTATCAATCTCTTGTAGGGAAAGCAGTCTCTAACCAGCACTCTAAACTTCAACTTGGCCTCCTCACCAACCCTATTACCTTTTCCCCCAGTTATTTTGCTCCCAGTACCATCATCCCCTAACTAATTTTCTCCAATGAATTTCACCAATTTTGCCTATTTTCTATGCCCATATTTGCAGTCATTTCTGTTGGTAAAATCTCCTTTTTCCATTCCCATGTTGGCTTAGCTGATAACACCCTTTTGGATAATTTATAATTACAATTTTCTATATGGTTGTTGTTATTCTGCATAAGAGTCTGCACCCAAAATCCTACTATCAACTTATTTCATGAGCACCCCCACCATATCAGTATTATTTCTTTCCACTTTGATTGGTAAGCATCTGTGTGTTATGTATATGACCCTTAACTGTGCAGCTCTAAAGTACCCCCCTCAAATATAGTAATTCTAAACCACTTTATTCTATGGGGAGAAACAACTTTCCTACTTAACTCTTGCCCTCTTTCTCTTCCAAATAAATTCATTCAATTCTTTATTAGTTATGGTCCACATCTTCTCTGCTTGATAAAAATATGCCTGACCTGTACACAGTACTAAAGTGACTAAAGACATGTTCACTGCTTGTACTGTACTATCCATATCCATAGTCAAGATCTTCCAACTTCTCAATTTTTGTATTATCTTTTGTTTAGCCTCTTACCACAGATCCCTAGAACTATAATATAATCCTATAAACCAAACACCAAATACTTCATATTATTATGTCTCCACAAGTATAGGCATTGCTAAGCAATTCATGTGTAGATGCTTAGTTTAATGCTATAGCATGTTTTATCTTCATTTGCTTTATATCCTGAAAGAAAAACTTGAAATTCTCTCAAAATGTCCCACAACACTGAAATGTCCTTTTCTGGATTTATCAAGTACAAATAACATCAGCTGCAAATAAGCCTAATCTTTTTTGATTACAATACCAGTTATATTCTTGAATCCAAGGCTCCTTTATTTCCTTTGCCAATTGTTTTAAGTTTCCTGAACTTCCTTCTTGATCATCATTGTTCCATTAATGTCATCAAATGTTTGCCTTCCCTCCATAAAACTACATTGATATGTTTGTATCAGTTTTGGCAATACATTGGCCATAGTTTCAGATAGTATAGACATAAACACTTTATAATCATGATTTAAAATTGAAATCTGTCTATATAAAGATGTGTCTAAATGGTCTTCATTCAGTTTGGGTAATACAGTCACCACAGTTTTTTTCCAATAGCTAGTTCTGCTCTTCCTTTTAAAACATTAAACAGAACATTCCAGATCTTTATTACTTTCTTCTGTCCTAACTTCCAAACTTCAACATGAATACCATCTGTTCCTGGAGATGTTCCTGTTCATTCTTTATACATAGGTTCATAGGTAGGTACTAGGCTATCGGCCCAAGGGCCTACGTAAGCCTAGCCAACAAGGTTCCCTGGCTTACACCACCCAAGAAAGTTATTTGGGTGTGCCACTGTCGAGCAGAGACACAGAAGTGATCTCCAGGGTGTATTTCCTATTTCCCATCTACTCATCAAGATTTTTCTTGAAGAGTGCTAATGAGGAACTTTGCTTGACATAGATAGGCAGCCTGTTCCAGAGTATGGGAAGTAATTGGGAAAGGAATCTATCCCTCCAGCATGTCCTGTTCATTGTGGTGACAAGGTTTAGGTCCCTAGAGCATGTAGCTCAGAGGGATTGGGATTTCTTTAGGTGTAGCATGTCCAACAGCTCTGGGTTTGACATAGCTTTATATGTTAGGCAGAGATCAACTCAGAGTAGGCGATAAGCTATGGAGTAAAGCTGGAGTTTTTTGAGATGGTCAGTGTAGGGCATTTGTTTGAGGCCAGTAATCCTCTTTGTGAGGTACTTTTGTGGCCTTTCCAACTGCTGCAGATGTCTTGTGAGGTACATTCCAAAAGGGGCATTGTACTCTATAATGGGTCTAATGAGTGTTGAGTAGAGGGGAACAATTACCTCTTTTTTCCCTGGATGAGAACCCTTTTATGATGAGGTGTGCCACATAGAAGGACTTCCTGACTACTGTGGCGATGTGACTATCAAAAGAGAGACTACTGTCTACCTGGGTCCCAAGGTCTCTTATCACACATTCGGTGTTAAATAGATTGCTGCCTATGTGGTAGTTCATGGGTACAGAGATTTTACCAAAGGGGATGACACTGCAATTTTTGGCATTGAGCTTGAGGCCATAGCTCTGACACCAATCATCTGTCTCAGCGAGGCCCTTCTGTAGGATGTCCACATCATTTGGAGACTTGACTATGGCTCCTAGTTTGCAGTCATCTGTGACCTTCATTAGCCAGAGGCCTTCTTTGTTAGCCAGTACTTCAGATAAGTAGATACCAAACAGGAGAGGTCCCAGGACGGAACCCTGTGGTACTCCACTTGTCACTGCTTTGAAGTCAGATTTGGAGTCTGCAACTTTTACAGTGTGGGTTCGGTCAATAAGCCAGTTGGCAACCCATCTTGTGATGTAGGGATTTATACCTAGTTTAGTTAGTTTAACTATAATTCCAGAATGGGGGATGGTGTCAAAAGCCTTGGCGAGGTCAAGATAGGCTGTGTGAACCACCTTACCCTCATCTACAGCTTTGGTGACTGCCTCAAAGAAGTCGATCAGGTTCAGGAGGCATGATCTACCTTTCACAAACCCAAACTGGGTGGGATCCAGAGTTTGGAGGTTACCAATGTCTTTGTTTATGAGTTCCATGATAATACTTTCCATGGCCTTGCAGACCAGGCTCGTCAGGCTAATAGGTCGATAGTTCCTGGGATCAGTGGTGGCTCCCACTTTGTGGAGTGGGATAACTGTTGCTGTGCACCATTCAGTGGGCACAAAGCCTGATGCGAGGCTATTATTGAACATGGTGCTTAAGTGGGATGCCAGTTCATTCTGAAGTTCATGTAAAATGCAGCCTGGGATGTTGTCCGATCCCATGGATGCTGTGTTTTTGGCTTTAAAGAGTGCAGCTATTACCTGTGTAGTTGTGATTACAGGGACTCTGCATTCTTTCTGCAAAGATATGGGCCCTTTAGGGGGTGAGGGGGTTAAGTTAGCACTGAACCTATCTGTCAGGATGTTGGCAATATCAGTTGGTTCTGTAATTTTCGTGCCATTGTGCTGTAACTCAGAGCAGATCTGGGTGTTGCCATCGAGATTCTTGACATAGCTATACTCTCTTTTTCCTTGGCACGCCTCTGGAACTCTACATCTATATCTTTGTCTCATCGTATCCTATCTTCACTACTAATTCTTGAGTCTCATCTTATTTTAACCTTGGCAAAGTTAAGTCTTCCATAAAAATTACATTTGTGCCTTTTCTTGGTTTCCCCATTCCTCTACTTTACACCACTTTTTATGCATTTCCAAAATATATCTAATAACTGCACAGGATCTCTGCTTATTTTTCTTGTCATAGGCTCCCTAATGTTTGTAATAACCCTTTCCACTTCTTGTTGACTAAGTCATTTTCCTAATACCTCTTGTAGTTGTTATCAAAAAATACTTACTTAACAGCAACCTTTCAAAAATTATACATTTTGTCCAAATACTCCCTTATTTTCCATTTAGCACTCAGCAATTACTCCTCTTCTTGGTCTTTATGATTCCCCTTCTTCTGCAATACTGTAACATTTGACATCTCTAAATATTGTCATTTTCTTTCCTATATATATATATATATATATATATATATATATATATATATATATGTTGCTGTTGTGTCTTTCGGCTTTTCCCGGTTAGGAGTTGCCACAGCGGAACTCTGGTCCGCTAATGATTGGCAGTAGATTTTTATGTACCAACTTGCCAGGCCTGACACACAACCTTCAACGAAGGTACGCCCATTCACGCATGTCTCCACACAGAAGACGTTTTAGCTGAGAATCGAACAGGACAACGTCTTACTGTGAGGCGACAACGCTACCGCAGCACCACCACCACATATATATATATATATATATATATATATATATATATATATATATATATATATATCTTATTTCTACCTTATTTTAAACTACGTTTTCATTTTATCCCAGTCCCTAGCTATCCCCTTTGAAGAAATTTGTATCTTCTCTAACAACTCTCATATCATTTCCTCTATCCATGCCTTAAATTCTTCTCTTTTTAACAAGTAACTCAGATAGTGCCAGTGTCTCAGTTTTACTTCATTACCCTGCCTGCATCTTTATCTTATTTTTTATTGGTGCATAATCTGAAATAGTTGTTGGATGTACAATTAGAAAAAAGAATTTATATCACATTTAGTAAAGTTTAAAAATATATAGTCACTATCATTGCTAATATAGATGGCAGTCTAAAACAGTAATAGTAATATTTACAAGTCAAAATTAGAATAGAGTTATTTAAAATATGGGAGGATCTGTGTCCAGTGGTGAATTTGTCACAGCCATCTTGGTTGATAGAAGGGGGTGATAGATTTAGATTAGAGAGTTTGGATAGGAGAAGGGTGTGAGAGATGGTATTGGAAGCCTTAGAAAGGTCTAGAAGGAGGGTGGATACAATACAGCTGGAGTCTCGGGCTTTATTCACAGTTTCAAGGAAGGAGAGTAGTGCAGTAGTAGTACTGTGACCAGGCCAGTGTTGTGTGGGAGTTAGTAGGTGATTGTCAATGAGGTAGGGTAATAGTTGTAGGTGGATACACTTTTCAAGTAGTTTAGAGATGGGAGATAAGATGGCGATAGGTCTAAAATTGGGGATGTTATTATCATTTCCTCCTTTGTGGAGGGGAATAATGTAGGCTTTTTTCCAGAGTTGGAGTACGTAACCTTCTTGGATTGACTGGTTTATAAGAACACAGATGGGGAAGGCAATGGCTTCTGCAGCTGTCTTTAGAATGAATGAATGGATATTGTGTGGGGCATTGGAGCATGGTTTTAATTTCTGAATGAGTTCTTTTATAGTTGATACTGAGATGGGCTTTAGAGAGAATATGTGCTGAACTAGTGACAAATGGTATCACACACACATTGATCCTGCAGAAATTGCTAACCTACTAACCTGACCAGCCTTATCTGCAAGGCCATGAAACATATTATCATGGATCTCATAAATAAAGATATAGGTCACCTCCAAACCCTTGATACAACCCAGTTTGGCATTGTAAAGGGTCAATCATGCCTGTTAAACCTTGTGGACATCCTCAAAAATGTGACCAGGGCCATAGATGAGGGCAAATCTGTGCACACAGCATATCTGGACTTGGTGAAGGCCTTTAACACAATCCTCCATTCAGGCATTAGTGACAAATTCACCCACTAAATGTCAACCCTTTTGTTGTTAGGTGGGTCACAATTTGGCTCACTGAACGCACACATGATATCAAAGGGGTTGACTCCACCTCAACCAGCAGATCTGTCACCAGTGGGGTTCCACAAGGGTCAATAATGGGCCCCCTTTTGTTTGGTATTTATTTCTTGGAAGTTCAGGCCAAAACAAAAGGGCTGTGTCTGACCAAGTTTGCTGACAACTGCAAACTTGGCCCAAACATTGACTCTCCAAATGATGCCAGTGTACACCAAGAAGGGCTTACACAGGCCAACAACTGGTGCCAAAATCATGAACTCAAACTAAATGCAAAATAATGCATCATCATCCCCTTCAGTAAAAGCAATTCCCCTACTAACTATCAAAGAAACAACAATACCTTAAGCACAAATGCTGTAGTAAGGGATTTAGGCACACAAGTAGACTCTGATCTAAACGCTGACCACCATGCATTCACTGTAGTAAAAAAGGCATTCTATGTCACACATTTGATTAGCAAATGCATAGCATAATGAGCAAAAAAGAGTATAACCCACCTATACCCTTAACAGGCCCATAATTGAGTATAATGCCCCCTTTGGTATGTACCATACCAGGCACCTGGAGTAACTGGAGAGACCCCAGAGGCTTATAACTAAGAAGATCCAGCGTCTTCAGCACATGCCTTACTCAGTAGCATATAGGCTGCTTAGGGGAGACTTGTGTCTGGCTTACAAAGCAATCTCTGCCCCTAACCTGATGAAGTTGCTGCATATCCATAAATCAAAATGGACTAAAATTATCTGTTCCAGTGACCCAAATCTGACCTGCGATTTACGTAGGACATGCTGAAAGGACAAATTCATCTCACAGAGGTTGTTATTTCTCTGGAATAGGCTACCAATTCATGTTAAGCAGAGCATGTCTATGACTCTGTTCCAAAGAAGCCTGGATGAATGGATGGTGGACATGGGCAGTTATTACTAATAATAATCTTATGCACTGACTAGATTTTTTCTCTTGAAATATAATGGGTGTAATAGACTAGGTTTAAAACGACCCTTGGGTCAATAGCCAAGTAACCTTCTATGAACCTATTAGTATTATTACTCCTTCCCTTCCCCCTGATACTCTGCTTACATCCATTATGATATCTCTTCATTGCTAAATTTAAACACTAACTTCTATATAAATGTATTTTCTGTAACAATACTATTTGTACCTATGCATCTTAATATAATGCAGCACTCTTTTGCTTATACACACAATGCCATATACATTCCATGATACAACTGACAAGGCAGTCATTCTGATAAGAAGCTAGTACTTTCACAAATTCTGCATGTTTTCTTTTAAATATATGTTTCCAACTTGCAACTTGCATGAACACATTAATGCTTGGCAGGCTGATCTTTTATGCAGTTGCTGCTTCTCATCTCTGAATCCATGTCACCTTTTCACAGACTTTTCACTACAATAAAAGGCAACCAAGAAACAAAAAATGCTTTTGCATTTTTAACCCCACCCCATTTTAACTCACATCAAACACACAAATCTATATACACTTATGAAAAAGGGGTATTACTCCTCCATATAGTAGCAGTTTTCTGAAATAGAAAGCTACATCCACAGGCTCTACCTATTTTAAACCTAGTACTAATCAGTTTGTGTTCCCTCTTGCATTGATACCATCCATTTTTGTCCCTTCTCTATTTTTATCCTAGATGTGAAAAACAACTTGCTTGCTCTCAGTTAATAGATTTTTAGCCTTAAGAAGAACTGTACTGGCTACCCTAAAATGAAAAATTAAATGTGCTGGGGATTCATCTGTTTACAAAAGGATTCCCTTCCATGTGTCAAATTTAATTTATTTTCACTAAAATTATTGTCAATTCCCCTTTTACTGTAGTGTATCAGGTTCCTATTACCTGATCGAACATTTAGGTTAGCGAATACCTAAATGTCGATCTGGTAATAGCAAAAGCAAAAAACCACAAACGGACGATTTAACGCAGGGAAATAATTCCCTTGGCCGTTATGTGGATTTTGCCCCTTTCTCCACTGTAGAGCGATCTCAGAGTTGGTATATTTAGTTAGGGGGTTGTGGAGGGCACATTTTGGCACCACATTTTGGTTTAAATTTTGTTTATTTTTGTTTTTTTGCGGCCGAGGGAATTCATTCCCTACGTTAAATTGGTTGTTCGCTGTTTTAACTTTTTGATATTACCAGATCGACGTTTAGGTATTCGCTAACCTAAACATTCACTCGGGTAATATAGATGCAGTGTGTCTTATAAAAATGCCTCAGGTTTCATGCTGCAGTCACTTCCTGTTTAATTATTGTACCTGTAGAAGGACTGTCTTTAACTGCAGGCCTTTGCTGGTGGTAACAAAAGAAAGAAAACAGCTAATAGTTTAATAAATATACAAAATAGCTTTTTTAAATGCTGGGAAACTATTTTTCTTGCTTTCCATTTTCTAGCCTGTGTGCTTAGAAAAATAAAAAAATAGCTCCTTGTCTAAAGTATAAACTGAAAACAAATAGGTTTCCACTTCCAGTTGTATAATACCAGGGGAAATTGTTTTTATTTAATACATATAATATCACATGATCAATTCACTTTTACATCCCCCAGCTCCCCAAGATCAAAACATGATATTGCTTATACCCAACCTTTATATTATTACATTATAAACTGCCCATATATTACAGTGACAAAAGTACTTTCTTACATTAACATCACCAGCATAAGCAGCAGTCATTGATAAGCCCTGCACTTCACGTTTAAAATACCTCTGCATGTTATACAGAACTACTTTACAATATAACATGCAATTTACTTCAAGAAATGTATTATTCACTTATTTTTTTACTAATACTTACATATTCAGTCCCTTAATTATCCTACTAAACATTGATAACAAAGTAGGAATTATGCTTTAAAGACCTACCACCATTTTAATAATGTCAAGAAACTGCCAGTCTTTTTAGCCACTCCTTAGTCTCTTGTGTCTAAACTGCATCTTATGCAAATGACACTTTTTAAATCTTCACTTTATTTCCTAACTTCACATTATTGCTTATCTTCTTCCTCATCATTTAGCCCATCCAGCATTGGGTCAGATTTTTTTAATAAGTCCCTAAACTGTTTTTTCTTTTGCTCATTTTCGTTTGGAACAATGGAAAAGGTTTCACTGGCAAGTTCAGTCTGTGGGCTTTGTTATTGCCAAAGGATTGAGAAGCAGAGTTCCCTTCAGCTTGGTGGCTCAGTCGTTGCAGGGTAAACATTTTTATTTCCTCCATAACATATTTTTGCATCTGAAAATGTCTTTGATGCTCTTGGAAAAAAATTCTAAAGACAGCTAGATACCACAAATTGAATCACACTTTCAACATCCCCTGACTGCAGTGATAAACTCACTTATCTTCTGCCTGGTGTACAGTGAATAATTATATATTCCACAAACACTCTTGGTGTCCTCAGTTTTTAATGCTTTTACAATATTAACAGGTGAGAATATTTTGTTTAACTAGTACTCATACGCACTTTGGAGAACTAACAGACAGATGGAGTGTGTGTGTGTGTGTGTGTGTGTGTGTGTGTGTGTGTGTGTGTGTGTGTGTGTATGTGTGTGAATGAGATAGCTCTTAACCTTTTACCTCCAAAACATCAACAAAGGTTCCCAAAGGCACTTTTTCAAATACTGGTATGACCGTATATAAAAAAATGGATAGACTAAGAGGATATGAATTAGAATCCATTTCCTTAAGTAAAAGAAGGGTCTACAACTATAATGAAAAGCACTATTCATTAACAGCAATCCACTACCTTTTCTTAAAAAAAAAAAAAAAAAAAAGGAAAGAAAGAATTAATGAATGAAAGAAAATAATTGATTTTAGGACTAAAAAAGCAAAACTCATTTCAAAGGTGGTATGTGTCTGTGTGTGTGTATGTATGTGCATGTATGTGCATTGAACAAATATGCTTCCTATTACATACTGTTGTCCCACTGAATGTTTAATCAATGAGCATTAAGCAACATATGATTTAACACTATGGCTTGGTGCATTTTAAACTCTAGAAAATATTTCAAAACCATGTTTCAGCTTCAAAGATCATAGACTAATGACTGCCAGCGAACTCCTTTGGCGCTGGGAGATAAAGCTCTAACTACAGCCTAGGTGTCCCAAATTCAATTATTGTCTCAGATACCTGCTGCAGAAAAGATAATGTATTTTGTACTTTTCTCTCAGTTAATGTTTAAAACTGAGCCTTGAACAACTTTTGATTTACTAGTTTGACTTAGTGCATTTTGAACTGTAGAAAATATTTCAAAACCATGTTTCATTTTCAGAGATTAAATACTGCCAGCATACTCTGTTGGCAAAGGAGTGGCCTGAGTTCAGTTATCAACTCAGCCACCGCACAGAAGGAAGAATTTGTGTGTGTGTGTATGTGCGTGTGTGTGTGTGTGTGTGTGTGTGTGTGTGTGTGTGTGTGTGTGTGTGTGTGTGCAGTGATTAATAGTTTTTAACCTATCTTCCGAATCAGGGAAAAAGGTTCCTAAATAAAGGACACTTTTTTAAGTATTGGTAGTACTAACATAAAAAAATCAATAGAATAAGAGGATATCAATTAGCATGCATTTCCTGAAGTACAATAAATCTTGCAATTCCTAAGAAAATCACTGTTTGCAGACTGCAGTCCTCTACCTTTTCTTAAAAAATAAAAGAAAGAATGGAAGAAATTCATTGATTTTTAGGAATAAAACAGCTAAACTTTGTGGTAAAAATCAATGTCATTTGAAAGGGGTGGTGTGTGTGTGTGTGTGTGTGTGTGTGTGTGTGTGTGTGTGTGTGTGTGTGTGTGTGTGTGTGTGTTTGTGTACAAATGTGTTTCTAATGTTTTCTCCCAGTGAACATTTAACACTGAGCCTCAAACAACTTATGATTTAACAGTAGGGCTTGATGCATTTTAAACTGAAGAAAATATTTGAAGACTATGATTCAGTTTCAAAGATCAGATATTAAACATTTCCAACCAATTCACTGGCACAGAAGGATTATGCCCAAACAACAAACCAGATGGTCTGAGTACACTTAATGGTTATGGTACCTACTAGAGCTGCCATGAAGGTGGAGTGGGGTGTTGTGGTGTTTCCAGCCTGTCTCTCCTCAGTGAGATGGTGTGGGAATGCATGCCAGGAGAACACTTTCCTGTGGTTGAATCCCCAGTGGAGACTAGACACCCCAATGGAGTGCTGGCTTCAAAGGGGGCAGGGCTGCCCTGAAGGGATATGCCATTCACAAAAGTGAGTGGCACACCCTACTAATGCCCATTGCTTACTGAACCCTGCTTGTGTTACTGGGCATGTACAGTCAGAGAAGCAAAGGAAAACTGAATATCTCCCTGATGGCTACATAAATGATGGCTCCTATCAGCCAGTTTACACCTCATTGTATGGTCCAGCTGACTATGAGAGGGTCTGATTGTAGGCAGGTTGCAAGGGCAAAACACTGCTGACATGTATTATAATATTGCTAAGATGATAGTGATTGTAAAATCTACATAGATATTTCGTACACTTCAGGAATAATAGTTCAGTTTTGGTAGTTAATTGGAGCAAACCCAAGCAAAATGTCTCACGGTAGCTTTTAAACAGAATATAGTGCCACAATACATGTTGGCCTTCCTTTAAACAGCACCCTGCATATTCCCTTCCTTGTGCCTGCAGGTGGAATGGATCTAATGTATATTTAATTGTGAAAGCTAGGATAATAACAGACAAACATCTTGGTTTGACTACTTTGCAAACGTCTTTACAGAAAAGGCTGAGGGGAGTGTTATCATAACTATTGATAATTATGTAATTCTTGTTATAGACTGCAATATGCCAAATATAACAGAAGGCTTGTTGACAAAGCATTAGCTAAGATAAGAGCTTATACAGCTCTGGGAGGTGATAGATAAATAGACTATTGTTATCATTTATAAAGGACAATGTTTTGAAAGTCCTAACTCATCTATTTCAACAATTATTGTTATATGGTGTAATGCCATTGCAATGGAAAAGTGCAAATATTCCAATTCATAAAAGAAGGGCATGATGTATGATAGAAAACGTTACACCAATTAGTTTAACTAGCCTAAGTGGTAAGCGTTTTGAGATAACTCTAATTAGTATAATGCACAATTGTCAACATGGTAGATCTATAGTAACTAATTTAATAAATGTATACACTGCTATCATACAGTATTTTGATGAAAATGTGGCTGTGAATTTGACCTTTTTAGATCACACCAAAGCTCATGATTTAATACACCATAATGTAATCATTATGGCCTTAGAGAAATGAAAGTTTAATTACTTTGTAATTAAATAGATAGTGAATTGGTTAAAGGATAGGGAATCAGGGGTTCGTATTCAAGGGAGTCAATTCAAGGAATTTAAAATATCAAGGAGTGTTTTTCAAGGATCAGTTATGGGTCCCTTTTTATTTCATGTATTTATATCCTCCTTCCCAATATCAGGTAGATGGTGTAATGTACATTTGCAGATGAAGCTAAAACTGTGACCTCTATAGCAGATCAATTTGAGATTCAAAAATACTTTTGACAGTTTGTTTGTATGGGACAAAGTAAATGTGATTAATTTTAATCAAACAAATGCAAAACTATGCATTTGGGCAGATGTAAATGTAAAGTACCCTTACAGTCTAAATGGCATAAAAATTGAGGAATATTAATTACTTGAAGATTTAGGTATTATAACTGATTACAATTTTAATTTTATGGGCCATGTGAATAAGGACTTGAAGAATACCTACTCTGAAATTAGAATGCTATTAGCAACAGTATCCTCAAGGAATGGTATGGTAATAATTCCTATTTACAAATCTCTTAATGGAATATGGCATTAGTTTTTATACGTATTCTATTGCTGATGCCAGTAGGTTAGGAAAAAGTGCAAAATTATTTTACCAAAACCATTAAAGGAATGCTTATCCTAATCTATGAAGAGCGACTTAGGAAACTGGAATTATTATCTGTATTGCATTAACAGATGAAGGCAGACCTAATATGGATGTTCAAATATTTGAAAAATAAAGAAATTGGATGTTTATTATGGATTTCCTTTTTACAGCATGACAAGGGTAAAAAGAATAATTATTTGTTGAAGTAAGGAGGGTAAAATAATAGCTATTTTTCAGACAAGAACTAGAGGAAGGTAGAATTCACTTAATTTGTAAATTAGATAGGCAGATAGTACAGGGATATTTAAAAGCAAACTGGATTTATGGAATGGGGACAGGGTATACTGGATTTCTCCACTTAAAGATAGGCCTGTAATGATCTCTACTGAGAACTAGAGTCTATTACAAACATTGAAATATGCACATGGCTTGCCAACTGTTTTATGGTAAATATCTTAAAATATGAAATATAAATGAATGGCTTTCTATAAAAGTCAATAGGTCAGCAGTTCAACAGTGGTTCAGACAATGACATAAGTCATCTCACTACAGTCATCAGAGAATGAAATCCTACATCCTTGCAGGACCAGTATCAAATATGAGTTCCATGTTAAAAAAGTAATTAAGGGGATTCCTAGAAACATACATCATTTTACATTCACTCTCCAAAAGATATTTAATATGTGCAGCGGAATTACAATAAATCTTATATGAAAAATAAATCACTGTCCTTGTGTATTTACCCTAGGCAACAATACAGATACATGATAAATGTATACACTGGGTATCTCTGCTGAACACACCTTGCTTTACTTTCAGTTCAAATACAAAGGCGTGCACTTGCAATACACATGTTCTTTTGATGAATGTGTAATACTTCATTCCTCCTTAAATTTAGTGCCACTGGAGTCTTCTCATTAGCAAGGGATAGACATGTGGTTTTCCTTCATATCAGGCATTAGGCTTGTTTGCACTGAAACAAAGTATGGTCTCATGAATCAGTGCTAAAACTCTGAAAGAAAAGTTTCTTTTTCACCATTTTACCTCTTCACTTTAAAGTGCCAAATAAACTAAAAACTAACTCTAAAGAACACCATTGGCAGTTTTTTATTCTTTATTTAACAACTACAAAACTAGCTCTGAGCCTTCAAAGGTTTCATCAACCAACTGAATAAAATGAACTCCTTTAATAGCTTACACTTTAATTTATTAGTAATATTAATTGCTTATTAACACTTTAATAAATGTAATCTTTCCATTAAATTTTTAATGACATTCTACAAAAAGGCTCTATAAACATACACTATAAAAAGAATCTTAAACTGCACTTCCCAACAGATAAATAAACAAATAAACATATTTGTATATTAGTAGTTAATGGTTGGGGATATTTTTTTAACTATAAAAATGGTGCAGTTTTCAAATGAATTTACTCTATAAAGGCTTTTTTTGGCCGAGGTGCTAGGAGATTATATTAGCTGTTTCAATACTATTGAAGTGAATACGTTTATATTAAACAACTGGATTTTTATATCAGTGGACACAGTGGTTCCTGGTCTTTTTTGTGGTGAATACCTTTTTTCATTTCTATATGGTATAAATAAACATAAAGCATTACAACATAATATAATAACATATTTACAAAATTGTCACAATAGATATTTCATCAACCCATTATTCATACCTTTTGATTATAAAGCATCAAATTGAAAGCTTCCTTTTGCAATAGTAAATCTGATACTTTTAAAAACAATTCAGGGTACTGGCAAGTAATCCTAAGAAAACATTTTAATAAATATAGATCCTGATTATGGTGCTCCTTAAATGAATAGCTGTTGTGGTTGTCAAGACCACATTTTGGCTATCCTTGATAAGGTCCTGATTTTTCATCCTCACAATGTGAGGTTTGCTCTATATAAAAGTTTTCACATGACCACTTAAGCCCATATATCACCCCCACTTGATAATTTCCTTAATACTCTTGTCTAAAATAGTGATTATTATGTAAGCTACATCACTATCCAAAAAATAAATAAATAAGGCAAACTGTACACCCTTGTTCTCCAACCTTCCAAGGATTGCACAACACAATCTCATATACTAGGCTCATTCTGATAAGAACTTTTTTAACTTTAAAAAGTTCAAACATGCTTTTGAAGATACTATATACCAATATTTTTAAATGTGTTACATCCATTCAACTAAGGGCACAGAAAATGTCACAAAATAAACTTCTCCAGCAAATAGTTTTCTTGATTTTACAAAATATCCCATTCTCACTCTATTTGTATTATTATTATTTTTTTTTTTACCTTTAATTTTCTGCTACAAAGAAGACAACTATAAATCACTGTATTCCCTTGTTCCTAACCTACACATGATATTATAGGTACATAATGAAAATACTGATCAGCTGAGCATAATGTCCTTGCACTAAAACATTTTCCATATTGTAGAGAATTCACCAGATAGGGTGATGAGCACTCACTTTAAAAAAATGTTATATTTATTATTGAGGAAGCTTAGTATAACCTTGCATTTGATAATTTATAACTAAAAAGTATTAATAATGAGTTGTTGATGAAATACATATTGTGACAATGCTATAAATATGTTGACATATTATCTTTTAATACATGTTTGTTTATCTGCTGGGAAGAGTGGTTTAAGAGTCTTTTATAGGATGACTCTTTAAAAACTGTAATGGGAAGATTACATTGTTAATTAATTAATCAATTAAGTGCAAGTTATATAAGGTGGTGGTTTTATGCTGTTGTTTGGTGGAACCTTAGAAGGCTAAGAGCTAAGGCACTAGTTCTTGTAGTTGTTAAAATAAAAAGTAAGAAAAGTGCCAAGGGTGTTCTTTTAACTCTAAAAGTAAAGGTAGTCATCATACTTAGTTAAGCAGTATCATTTCAGAGTAGTGTTAATTTTTTCCCCCTTATTTCAGATAACTTTGAGCATTTTTGCTAGTGCTCAGGACAATACTTTGTGTAAACTCATCAGAGTCCGTGTGGTTCTAAGGATAGTGCCCTTGCAATTTATTGGTGCTCCGGGATGCTTAAGTTAAGGTTCTTCTAGTTTACTTAAGAAGCACACATATTATCTGAGATATTTTTAAAGAGTGGAAACACCTTGAAAGGAAGCTTAGTGATTTGGTGAATGAAGTGGAGGACAAGTGATACTGATTTGCATTCTATATTATACTAGTGAATGACATCGTAGATCATTTACAACTGCCCCTCCTTGATGAGCAAAATAATTACATTCATTATGCCAATTCAAAGGTTATTCCCATTTGCAGGAAATTTGAAGATATTAGATAGGACATTACAAAGAACTGGGACAGCACTATAGGATGTGGTCCCCTTGAAAGACATGTTGGGTGTTTGTCCTAACTCTGTCTTCAAAAGAGGTGATAATCTTAAAAAAATACTTGTGGAGTTGGTTAGAAGTGGTGAGAAGGATACCTGAGTAGAATATATAAATGCAATACTTGCTTTTAGTATAGATTTATTAATGACACTAGTGGTATTACTGCTCTGAGAAACCCCAGATCTATAGCATGCAAACGTAAATTCAGTTGTAGCATCAGTAATTTATCAATATTGCCAGCTACTTTGCCTGTGATGCTTTTTATAATGGAAAAATGGAGAGGGCACTTAGGAACAGGATCTATGAACATGACTATCATATTAGAATACGTGATATTAACAATGTTTTGGGTCAACATGCACTTTCCTGTAAACATTTATAAGTTCTTCATTTTTATTTTAGAGAAAGTACCCTTGCCAGTTAGAAGGGGCCATTAAGAATTGAAATTAGAGTACAGAGAGTTATTTTGGCAGATAATTTTATATGTTGCTTATAAATGTGTATTGAATGATGTGATTTCTATTCAGTGTCCAACACATAAGAATGATAAAAAATAATATGCTGGACTGTTTTGTTTTATATATGTATGTGTGTGTGTATATATATATATATATATATATATATATATATATATATATATATATATATATATACATGGGTTCCATTCAGAAGCTCGAAATACTGAAATCTCGAATTTCAGTATTTCGAGCCCAAGAAGCCGAATCCACATAATAACGAAAGTTTAGAAGTGAGAAATACAAAACCTCGAATACCGGAGGTTTTGTATTTCGCACTTCTAAAGTTCTGCTATGGTTATGTGTTCAGGTAAGTGTTGTGTGTGTTTTAAGGGGTTTGGGTAGGGGCTGTGATGTGTGTCAGTGTGCTTTGTTGCTGTGATGTGTCTGTGCAAAGATAAAGTAGCCTGTGGGGTGGTGTTTTGTGTGTATTTGTATGTAGTGCGACCTTGGAGTGAGAATATTTAAGTAGGGGGTGTGGGGGTTGCAGCTCCCTACATGGGGGGTGCAGGGTGGCTTGCCCCCCTGCTTTTATGTAGTAGAGTTATTGTGTATGTTTGTGTGGTGTTTTGTGTGTGTGTGTGTGTGTGTGTGTGTGTGTGTGTGTGTGTGTGTGTGTAGTAAAACTGTGAAATTCAAAACTTCCGGTATTCGAGGTTATGAATTTCGCGGATTTTAGTTTTTGTTGTTTTATGGATTCCACTTCTTGGGCTCAAGATACTCAAATTCGAGATTTCAGTATTTCGAGCTTCTGAAGTGAATCCATATATATATATGTATATATATATATATATATATATGTATATATACACACACATATATATACACACACACATACACACACACACACACACACACACACACACACACACACACACACACACACACACACACACACACATGTGTCTGTATATAGCATGCATGTCCACGGCTATTAAAGTTTGGCTTTATTGGCCTGAATGTAACCGCAAAGACTTAAAAAGTAAAAATGTCATGGATATTCAGAAACCAAGTAGCTGAAAGACCAGATGCCATTAAAGGTAATTTGCATATATCCCATGGGCCACCATTACAGGAAGTTTAAGGCAACACATAGTAAAAACTCTAGTTTGGCTGGCTTTTTCTTGCAATATCTATCTAATTATATATATATATATATATATATATATATATATATATATATATATATATATATATATATATGGGTCCCCTACAGATGATCGAAATTTCCATATGGCCGAGACCATATGATCGACTTTTGGAATTTCGATCATGCAGAACGGGCATCTCCGTATAGTGCAGAATAGGAGGCTGTCTATCTTCTGCACTGTAGTGCGATCTCGGAGTTGGTATATATTTAAATTGCAGGGGTAGTGGGAGGGTGCAGCCCCCATGGGGGAGTCCAGTGGGGCTTGCCCCCTGCTAGCAACGTGTAGGTAAGTTTTTTTTTTTTTTTTTAATAATGTTTGAAATTCCAAAATAAGCCATATGGAAATTGGCTTTTTGGAATTTCAATCATCTATAGTAGATATATATATATATATATATATATATATATATATATATATATATATATATATATATATATATATATATACACATATACATATTACTACGTATTAGCATATTTAATTTTTTTCTAGGTTTTCACTTATGATTAACAGTTTTGTTTTTTAAGGAAAGTTTTTTTTGAATGTGCTTCTTTTTAAAAGACTTTCAAAGTTTATTTATTTATATTTGTGAAGTTGATCATCTGATCTGATTATATGACCTAAGCATGACTTAATGTAAGTATTAAGTACTTAATTAGTTCTGATGAAGGTGGTTAACAGTAAGACTAAAGTACTTAACTCTTTTTTTTTAAATAAATGTTTGCTGATCAACAGTGGCACGTGCTCTTAATTCTTTATTATAAAATATTTGTTTTTGAATGTAGTGATTAGTAAGACTAAAGTACTTAACTCTTTTTTTCAATAAATGTTTGCTGATCAACAGTGGCATGTGCTCTTAATTCTTTATTATAAAATATTTGTTTTTGAATTTAGTGATATAATAGGTTTAAAGGATTTGTTGAGAAATTGACAAGAAATCTGAAGAAGAGGACAGAATAAGAAACATGAGTTATGAAAAGAGAAATAAGTGAAAAATAATTAAAAAAAATAAAAGTCAAGAAAGTATAAAGATTCCATTTGTTAAAGCTGTTTATCAGGAGTGTGGAACGTAAGATTTTATGTTACAAAAACAGAATTGCCGGAAGATGAAGTGAAAGTTAATTAAAATCAAGGAATAAAAAAATTAAATGAATTTGGCAGGAGTGAAGCTGATGGATATAAAACTGCTGTGCAAAACCATGCTTGCCATGAGAAGTTTGGGATGTTAAATTAAAGTAATTTATACAGAATAAAGACTATACATACAGTTAATTGAAAATGGAAAACTTTTTATTTTCCTTTCTTCTTGTTAGGCTGAGGGCCCATCTCTTGAACCTCCCTAACTAATGTAGCAAAATCCCAAATGAAAGGAAACTGGCTAAAGCAGTTCCCAATTTCCATCTCGTATTTTTAAGCAAATTGCTGTTTTATTTATTCTTATTTCATTTTATGCATTCATAAGTATACAAACAGCACAAAAAAACACAGCAAAAAAGGAAAACAGGCACAAATACAGAGTTGAGAACACACTGAAAATGCAAAGGAACCACAGTAGATAATCCATGAAGAATATTTATTAAGAAACGGATCCACAAAGCTTTCATCCCCGCACAATCAGGAACTTCATCAGAATAAACAAGTCCTGCAATAGGTCAAATTTAAACAAGAAAAATGGTCACAAAGTCATAAAACATGTCCACTTCTTCCCCTTTATTTACATATTTAATAAATAGGCACAACTTAAAGAATAAAAGATATATATATATATATATATATATATATATATATATATATATATATATATAAATTATGTGTTATATATTAAATGTGAACATATGAAAGAAAAATGTAATAATTAAAATACTCTAATTGCATAAAAACATTTAAAATCATCTCTCTAATGCTTTTAATTTTAAGAAACATGCAATTAAAAATAAATCATTTAACCCTGGCCATTGCGAGGCATTCAGTTTTAATTGCCAAAGGGCTTCTTTTGTTTCTAAAATCAGAGCCCAGGGGCCTCCCCCTGCATCTGGCGTAATTACTTCTAGTATTATAAATTTAAACATATGATCTGAGAATTCCATATTATGTCTGGCCAGGGCATTGGTCTCCTTTTTGTTCTTTATATCTCCTATATGTTCGTAGATCCTATTCTTTAATTTTCTCTCTATTTTCCTCACATAAAAAGAAGAGCATTTTGTGCAAATTGCGCAGTAAACAACTTTCTCTGAATTACATGTGCATTTATTCTTCATTTTTATAATAATATTGTTTATACTAAATATGCAGCCATCCTCAATATAGGTACAATAATTACACATGCCACATTTTTTCATTGACCCATTTTGAGATTTAGATGGTGCTTGTTCTAGCAAGTTTTTTATAGTCCTGCCCTTTTTATATACAATAACAGGAGCATCACCTACAATATTCCTAGTGTCTTTATTAATAATAAGTACACTCCAGTTTTTAAATAGAATGTCAGCAACATTTCTGCTACAGTTGTTAAAAATTGTCACAAAGGCACTAGCAAAACTTCTCTCCTCAGGTTCCAATAAATTTAAAAATTCTTTAGACTGTGAATTAATATTATAATCTACAGAAATAGGGTTAATGCTATGACTCCCTATATAAGTGTCAAATACCCCTTGCTGTAGCAATGGTTTATAGAACCCCTTATCTCTTTTATTCACAACCTCCATCATAACTTCATTTATTAAATTGCAAGGGTAACTTTTCATCATAAATATCTGTTTCAGGACATCACATTCATCTAGGAACCTTTCAAAACTGGAAACCATCCGTGCAGCCCTCACATATTGGCCTTTAATCATGGCCTTCTTTTGTTTGAAAGGATGAGAGCTGTTAAAATGTAGAAAACTATTTGAATATGTAGGTTTCCTATAGATTTCTGATTTAAAATCTTTAAGTTTCTTGTTTTTAATCAGCCTTACATCCAAATAAGGTATCTCATCTTTATTCACGTTATGTGTAAATTTTAGAAAGGTGGTAGAATTATTCAAAAAAATCAAGAAACTCGGGTATCATCACACCAGGACCCTTTCAAAAAATAAAAAAAATGTCATCCAAGAACCGCATATAGCATGCACAGTGGGGAAAGAATGTTGACAGAGATAACACCTTCTTTTCCCACTGTAACATGACTATATTTGCATACATCCCCCCACATGCTGACCCCATCAAAATGCCCTCAGTTTGCAGAAAATATTCCTTATCAAAGAGGATGAAATTGTTACATAGTACTATACTCAGAAGATGTTCAAGGGTATTAATATTTACTTGTGGTACTCCCTTATCTAACAGGTACTCACAAAACCATTCAAAGATAATACTATGAGGTATGACCGTATAGAGATCTTTAACATCAGTGGTGATGAAGTACCCACTTTCATTATAATCTAATACATTCATCCTCTTAAGAAGTCCCATGAATCTTTACACAGACTAATTTCATCTGCTAGATATCCTTTAAGTCTAATATCCATTAGAATTTCACTATAGGTTGTGTTATTGACCCATGAGCATCTACAATGGGTCTCATGGGGGGGGGGGTCATCTATGCTCTTATGCAGTTTAGGCAGACCAAACATATGAGCTACTTTCAGGTGGGCAACTGTCATGAAATTCAGTTCATCAACAGAAATACTTCTTTCTATAAATAAACCATTTATTTCATTATTTTTCTTAAAGAGCCATTAAATTCATTTAAGGAAACGTTTTTATATGTATTGCTTTCTAGAATACTTCTCATCTTTGTATTATAGTGCTCCATATTCATAATGGCTATCCTGCCCCCCTTGTCTGGTTTCAGAACTCTAACTGTTTCATCATTTTGTACTGATTTCAATAATTCAACTTCATCCCTAGATAAATTATGGAGTGAGTGTTGAAAATGGTGTTTGCCTAAACTACGAAGGTCAATCTCACAGAGGCTCTCAAATAACTGCAAAGATGGATGCAATGGTGGATTATATGTACTAGATACATAAAAGGGTTTTTGTGTGTATTCAACATTGTGGAAAAGCAGATTTAAATTCATCTTCCTAACATAAAGTTTCAGGTCAACAATTGTTTTACTTACATTTAATCTTTGTTCAGGTACAAATGAAAGACCTCTTGAGAAAATTTCACAGAAATGCTGGTTCACCATAACATCAGAGTAATTGAATACTTTAAAAGTTACATTTTCAAGAATCGTGGGGAAGGGCTTAGCTGTTATTTCCTGTGGTTTCTTTGCATTTGCAGAGTGTTCTCAGCTCCGTATTTATGCCTGTTTTCCTTTTTTGCTAGAATTTTAAAACAAAGACATTCCAATTATGGCTAACCAGTAGGGAAGAAACAAGTCAAAATAAAAGATCATGGCCAAAAAAAGACTTGGGAATTGGTCATAAAAAGGCAAACCTAGAACTGAAGCCAGATGAATGTGACTGTACAAGACAAGCATGTTGGAATCACATGCACAAAAAAAAAAAAAAAAAAAAAGAAACAATGTTCATTTGAGAGAAATAGTGGAAAACAAACTACTGGAGAGTTTCTCATTTTTGTCGTTTATTTATTTATTTATTTATTTCTCTTAACTGCCCTTTTTTAGCTGCAACCCAAGCCTAGACACAGATACAGTTGCAACAAATATACTATCTGAATACTAGTGATGACAAAACAGGTAAGTTACCTGTCTGTAGCTAGAATCTGCAATATCATGCATGCAGTCAAGTCACTGCACCCCAGGGACCAATATGATTTTGTCACAGTCCACATAAGTTAAATGATCTGAGATGTACCTCACCAACTGTATGAAAAGATACATTATGGATCTCTCTGGATATGTATCACAGACAGGTACATACCTATTGAGCAATATTCTACCTTCATCAAGGCCAAGGTTGATGCAAAAGTATAAACAGAAAATGGGTGATTTTAATAACTGGCTTACTTTCTGGTGTCAGCCCAGGGGAACCCAATATCTATCAGCATGGGAGGACATAGTTAATAGACCATGTTGCTGCACCTGTCTCCCCTGGGCTTTCAGATAATGGTTAAAACTGTATCCACCCTCTTTGAGCATTTTTAGGCAATATCAAAAAGACAAACCTACTGATATAGCAAAAAAAAAAAAATCAAAGTAACTTTAAGATGTTACTGTTCAATGTTAGGCGCCTAAACAATAAACTCCATACCTTCCCTACAAGCTCTCCTCACTCTGGAGAATGTGGACACTTGTGTTGTTACAGAGACTTGGTAGTGCAAGGCTACAGTGCCTTCCTCACATTTAGGCCAACAGCAGCACAGACAGGGGTGAAAGGTGAAGGTGTCGCACTCTACATTAGCAAAAAATACAACTCCATATTGATTAAACAGGATGATGCCCTGGAGTTCATCCATGTACAAGTCTCCATAGACAAGGTTCCTTACCATGTCCTGGCTGACTACAGGATGAAGGGAAAATTGGGCATAATGCCTACCAAGACCCAGCTAAGGCATTTGACACAACACTCCACTCAGGGATTATGGACAAACTCACTAAACTAGGCATAAATCCCTACAAAACTCACTGGACTGCCAGCTGGCTCACCGACAGAATCCAAGAAGCCAGGACTTGTGAGACCACCTCCACCAAGAGGCAGGTCATCAGTGGAGTACAACAGGTGTCTGTGCTATGCCCACTCCTGTTTGGCATCTACTTATCTGGAAGGCAAGACTAATGCCAAGGGCCTCTAGCCAAGTTCACAGACAACTGCAAATTGGGAGCTATCATAAATTCCCTCGAGGACACCAACATCTTGCAAGAGGGTCTAACACAGGCAAATGACTGGTCCCAAAACCACAGATTAAAACTCAATTCAAAGAAGTGCATTGTAGTGCCTTTCAGTAAAACATCTATCCAGGAAAGTTACTCCATTGATAAGATACCCCCTAAGAGATGACCCAGTACTTAGAGATCTTAGAACATACATGGACAGTAATCTGTCTTTGGCCAACATATAGCCAAAGTAGTAAGAAAATCAATCTTTGTCACCCAATTTATAATTAAGGGTATGATATCCAAGTCCAAGGAAGTTTTAGTACCACCACTCATTCGTTATTGGACCCATTACTGAATACACTGCCCCTTTGGCAAGTATCTGGCTAGAGATATGCAACAGTTGGAACTCCCACAGAGGTTCCTCACCAAGACAATCCAGGGTATTAACACACTGTTCTATACATATCACCATAAAGTCCTGTCTCTATACTCAGTCTCCTACAGGTTGCTGAGAGGCCATCTGTGCTTGGCGTATAAAGCATCCTTAGATCCAACCCTGATGGAGCTTTTACAGATCCGCAAAATGAGTAGCACCAGAAACATTAGATCCAGAGATCTGAACTTTGCTTGCAACATAAACAGAACATGCTAGCAAGGCATGAGTGTGACTCAGAGGATCCCCATTCTCTGGAATTGGATCCCCATTCACATAAAGCAGAGTCCATCCCTAATCATTTTCAAATGTACCCTTGACCATTGGATGGGAAATTGCAAATTCATCCCTGGGCTGGCCCCCATGTCATTTATAGACTGAGGCCAACAGTAAACATTCCCTAACAAAGATATCCCCCACATAACTTTTTTAGCAACCTCCTAACTAACATACCTCTACTAACAAACAACCCCTTGCAATTAAGATACATATGCTACCAGGGGTTGCATGGCTAGGCTTATAAAGGGCCTGGTGGTCATAGCATAGTATATAACTATGAACCTATGTGCACAAAGGATAGGGGTTAATGCAGAAGGCCCCTCTTAACAGCAATATGATGTTGCACTGGGATACCTCAGTCTCCTAACTGGCCCTGAGCATGGGTCAGAATTAATTTCAAGGGGAGTTAGGAGAGCTCAACAGACCAGATAAAGCAGAAGATTCCATATGTTCATCAATAGTACAAATCCATACCCCATGCCTAATTGTAAGGATTTCCATAAGGATCGGTACTTGGTCCCTTACTAATTGTAAAGGTTTGCATAAGGATCAGTACTTGGTCCCTTACTAATTTTAAGGGTTTCCATAAGGATTGGTACTTGGTCCCTTACTAATTGGGTTTCCATAAGGATTGGTACTTGGTCCCTTACGAATTGTAAGGGTTTCCTTAAGGATCAGTGCTTGGTCCTTTACTAACTGTAAGGTTTTCCATAAGAAGTGATAATTGGTACCTTACTTTTTTCTTTATTTATCAATGATTTCCCTTGGAAATTTCCTAACTTGATTGTAATCCTCTGATTTCATGATATAGTCATTTCTAAAGCTTCTTCTTTTTGGAAACAACTACCTGAAATGTTGCGGAATGACTGTGCATGGAAATTAAACTGGGTACAAAAAAGCAAATTAGCACTTAATACCAAGGCATGCACTGTGATGCTCTTTTTGACCAAAATAAGGTTGGTATCAGCTCTCCCACTTCAGATCTTTGATGTATACCACCATTCATTTGTATTTGTTACTCACCAGAAATACTTAAACTTGACAAATTCCATTATTCCAACCTCATACAGAACTCCAATCCAAGAAAGTACTTCATCAGCTAAAACAGGTATACAAGCTCTCAAATGAACTAACTATAGAAGCTAGAAGAACCTTTGAAATCAATGACCTATTGTCCAAATCAGAAAATTCTCTCCCTGACACAGCCTTTTATTCAAAACTCACATACACTCCAAAGAGTGAAAATAAAATACTCCTTGTCATTCATTTCACTTCTTCTCAAGATCATTCCTGCCTTACACTAAACAAATGTAACTGGCATCCGGTGAAAACTTGAGCTGTTGTCCTTCTCACAATTGTAGCAATCAGTTTGCACTTTCTGACCGATCTCTGTCAGAAAGTTACGTTCCCACATTGTGGAAAGTCTCACATAATTCCCCTCCACAAAGGCGGACCCTCTGCAGAACTAACCAATTACTGCCCCATAGCTATACTAGCTATATATATATATATATATATATATATATATATATATATATAGAGAGAGAGAGAGCTCCACTCTCCAAAATACTAGAGAGATGCATACACTCTCAGGTCTCACACTACCTCCTTACTAACAACCTCCTTTCCAGTACTCAGCATGGTTTCCGACCAAACTATAGCACCACCACTGCCTTACTCTCCTTTACTAACACTATCCTTCAGCATAAAAACAATGGCTATCTCTCCTCTGCTACTTTCCTAGACCTATCTAAAGCATTTGACATGGTCCCACACAAACAACTTATCTCTGTCCTCAATAACCTATCCTTCTCACAATCAGTCACCAACTGGTTTCAGAGTTACCTGTCTGACCGCCAACAATCCGTTGTATGGCAGAATGACATATCTCCCCAACTACCTGTCACCATAGGGGTTCCCCAAGGATCCATCCTTGGACCCCTACTTTTCTCTGTTTACACCAATAATCTAGCCTCTGCCACCAAACATGGCACACTCATCCAATACACAGATGACTCAACCATCATCTGCTCAGCCCAGTCCCTACCCAAACTGCAAAAAGTCACACAGGAAGCCTTTTCCTCTGTTGAAACATGGTTATCCGATGCCTAATTAATACTCAACCCAAACAAAACTAAACTACTCATCTTCCAACCTACCAAACATACTCAAAACAACTCTCACTTTAACATCACAGCAAAAGACAACACCACTATATACCCAACTGAACACACCAAATTGTTAGGAGTGGAAATAGACAATAAACTAACATTTGACATTCACATATCCATGACCATAAAAAAGTCCACAAAAAACTAGGAGCATTATACAGAAATAAACAATTTCTCACCAAAGCAGGAAAGATTTCAATAGCAAATTCCCACCTTATCTCCACCCTACATTATGCCTCTCCAGTATATACCAACCCAAGGCAGTGTGATCTAAACAAGCTAGAGACCTGCTACAACAAAATCGCAAAATTCGCCACAGGGGCATCCTACCATAGTCACCACTGTCTCTCACTTGCTGAACTGGGCTGGCTTGAACTCCCTCACCTCCTTCAGTGGTATCAACTCTCACTCACCCACAAACTAGTAAACCATCCACTAAATGTCCCATCCCTCCAGAATCTACTCCAACCCTATCGCACCACCAGACCACTAAGATCCAGCAACAAAAATCACTTGCAGATCACTAAAGCCAATAACTCTGCTGGTGAAGCACTATTCTCTTGCACCATAGCCAAATTATGGAACTCACTCCCACCCACAATTACCTCCGTACCATCATGCACCAACTTCAAAACTTTATTAAAAGTGCACCTAAAACATGCTGGCTATGCCCTTGCAACTCCCACTCTAATATCATCCACCCCATCCAACTACTACCTTTCTTTCACCTCCACTAACTACCTTGATGATAGCAAGCTCAGATGCTCATAAGCCTAGTACTTATTATACAGCAGGAACTTCTCATTGTAACATTTGTTAATGCCTGTTATGTACTTCACAGATAAAGATTCTAGTTGTCTACTGATGTACTATGTTCTTCATCTGTAAATATGTTGTAAGTAATTTCTATGTTAAATTGTTAATCACTATGTAATCCAATGTAACTACTGTCTGTTTATTTTACTGTGGAGGTTTTCTCCCCGGGCCTCCGCTGAAAATGGACCCACGTCCAGTCGGACACTCCCGGTCAACAAATTTAAATAAATAAATAAATAAATAAATAATATGCATGAGTTTAGAAAGGTTGCTGTTATGCAAATATTTTTAATAAGAACTCCAAAACACAAGAACTAATAGTACAATGACATAGCCAATTGAAAATAGAAAGGGGTGTTGTCATGGTAAAGGAGCCTGTCTTAAAAAATAGACTGAGAGATTTTGGAAATTCTGTGAAAATCTGTATAATGCAGAGGAATGGGGAAACCAAGAAAAGACACAAAAGAAAACATACATGGAAGATTTAAATATGCCAGGGATAGAGGAAGACATGCTCAAGAATTAACAGCCATACAGGAGTGGATGAGATAAAATGGGTGGTGGATAATCAATCAACAGGGAAATCTGCAGGAGCAGATGGTATACCTGTGGAAATCTAGGTGGATGATAAAGTGATAAAGATCCAGAAGGTTTTGTTTAGCAATTTTTTTAAAATGGGTACCGACATTTTGAAAGAAAACTGGGGTGGCTTTGCTACTCAAAGACCCTTTAAATTCAGCTTCATATAGACCTGTTTCCATTTTGGCCCATGATTACAAATCATTTGTGTCTATAGAAGTTAAAAGAATGGCTAAGTTGTTGCTAAAACTGATAGATATGGATCAATGTTTTTTTGAGGAGGCGAGATAAACCTTTGACAGAATTAAAGGAATGATAATGATCCAAAGGGAAAAAGAATGCAATACGCCCCTGTTATTGATCCAAAGGGAAAAAGAATGCAAGAAGCCCCTGTTATTGATCCAAAGGGAAAAAGAATGCAAGACGCCCCTGTTATTGATCCAAAGGGAAAAAGAATGCAAGAAGCCCCTGTTATTGATCCAAAGGGAAAAAGAATGCAAGACGCCCCTGTTATTGATCCAAAGGGAAAAAGAATGCAAGACGCCCCTGTTATTGATCCAAAGGGAAAAAGAATGCAAGACGCCCCTGTTATTGTTGGTGGTTTGAGGAAGCCAAGGCATTTGATAGACTTAGTTGGGATTTCATGAGCAGGGCAATGCATACCTCTCAAGAAATTTGGGCAAAGAAAAAATAATGGGGGAGGGGGGACAAAGGCCCAAAAATACAGACACGTTTTAAATATTCCTCTTACGCACTTAAATAGTTGCTAGTATAAAAGGTTTTGTGTTACTGTGGATTTTCTGAAGGATATGAAGTCTAAAACTCAAATGTCTATCATTATTTAATGAATTCAGTTCTCACTGATTTGCCGGAAAAACACATTTTTGTGAGGAATAGACTAAAAATATTACTTAAAATCTGAATATTCTGTGAAAATCTGGAAAGTTGAGAAATATGGGGCAATGGCAACATTTGCATTTCCTGACAGAATAATGGGGTTAATTCAGAAGCAATATAAGGGTCAAAGGCAAGAATTAAGGTGGAAGGAATGCTCTCTGACAAAAACTATTTGAACAGAGGAACCAGGAAGCAGTGTACTATTTCTGCTATGTTATTTGCCTTATACTTAGAGCCACTGGCAAAGAAAACAAGTCACTCACAAATTCAGTGGTATAACTGGTGTGGTACTGAAGAAAAATGGAAGCGTATTTACAGATGATATTATTTTGCATTTGATAAATGCAGAAAATAATCTCAGTGTTGTAGAACATTTTGAAACAGTTTTCAGGATATAAAAATAAATGAGGCAAAAACAAAGGCAATAGCAATAAACTATGTACTCATACATGAATCGATTCAAATATATCTATCTACACACACACACACACACACACACACACACACACACACACACATATATATGTTTACTTCTCTTGTTTGAAATTACACTTGTTCGAACAAGAGAAGATTGAGACCCAGTTTAGAGAAAGTGCACTTAACTAAGAGTGCCCTTTCACGAAACTCACTTTACTGATCTCGGACTACATTCTCGCACTTAGTATATATAAGTAGCGAGGGTCCGGTCTGGCAAACAAAAACACATTTAGTTACGCAATAAGTCACTACAGGGTTGCATGGCTAGGCTTATAAAGGGCCTGGTGGTCATAGCATAGTATATATCTATGAACCTATGTGCACAAAGGATAGGGGTTAATGCAGAAGGCCCCTCTTAACAGCAATATGATGTTGCACTGGGATACCTCAGTCTCCTAACTGGCCCTGAGCATGGGTCAGAATTAATTTCAAGGGAGTTAGGAGAGCTCAACAGACCAGATAAAGCAGAAGATTCCATATGTTCATCAATAGTACAAATCCATACCCCATGCCTAATTGTAAGGATTTCCATAAGGATCGGTACTTGGTCCCTTACTAATTGTAAAGGTTTGCATAAGGATCAGTACTTGGTCCCTTACTAATTTTAAGGGTTTCCATAAGGATTGGTACTTGGTCCCTTACTAATTGGGTTTCCATAAGGATTGGTACTTGGTCCCTTACGAATTGTAAGGGTTTCCTTAAGGATCAGTGCTTGGTCCTTTACTAACTGTAAGGTTTTCCATAAGAAGTGATACTTGGTACCTTACTTTTTTCTTTATTTATCAATGATTTCCCTTGGAAATTTCCTAACTTGATTGTAATCCTCTGATTTCATGATATAGTCATTTCTAAAGCTTCTTCTTTTTGGAAACAACTACCTGAAATGTTGCGGAATGACTGTGCATGGAAATTAAACTGGGTACAAAAAAGCAAATTAGCACTTAATACCAAGGCATCCACTGTGATGCTCTTTTTGACCAAAATAAGGTTGGTATCAGCTCTCCCACTTCAGATCTTTGATGTATACCGCCATTCATTTGTATTTGTTACTCACCAGAAATACTTACACTTGACAAATTCCATTATTCCAACCTCATACAGAACTCCAATCCAAGAAAGTACTTCATCAGCTAAAACAGGCATACGAGCTCTCAAATGAACTAACTATAGAAGCTAGAAGAACCTTTGAAATCAATGACCTATTGTCCAAATCAGAAAATTCCCTCCCTGACACAGCCTTTCATTCAAAACTCACATACACTCCAAAGAGTGAAAATAAAATACTCCTTGTCATTCATTTCACTTCTTCTCAAGATCATTCCTGCCTTACACTAAACAAATGTAACTGGCATCCGGTGAAAACTTGAGCTGTTGTCCTTCTCACAATTCTAACAATCAGTTTGGATAATATGTGTGAGTTTAGAAAGGTTGCTGTTAAGCAACTATTTTTAATAAGAACTCCAAAACACAAGAACTAATAGTACAATGACATAGCCAATCAAAAATAGAAAGGGTGTTGTCATGGTAAAGGAGCCTGTCTTAAAAAATAGACTGAGAAATTTTGGAAATTCTGTGAAAATCTGTATAATGCAGAGGAATGGGGAAACCATGAAAAGACACAAAAGAAAACATTCATGGAAGATTTAAATATGCCAGGGATAGAGGAAGACATGCTCAAGAATTAACAGCCATACAGGAGTGGATGAGATAAAATGGGTGGTGGATAATCAATCAACAGGGAAATCTGGTATACCTGTGGAAATCTAGGTGGATGATAAAGTGATAAAGATCTGGAAGGTTTTGTTTAGCAATTTTTTTAAAAATGGGTACCGACATTTTGAAAGAAAACTGTGGTGGCTTTGCTACTCAAAGACCCTTTAAATTCAGCTTCATATAGACCTGTTTCAATTTTGGCCCATGATTACAAATCATTTGTGTCTATACAAGTTAAAAGAATGGCTAAGTTGTTGCCAGAACTGATAGATATGGATCAATGTTTTTTTGAGGAGGAGAGATAAACCTTTGACAGAATTAAAGGAATGATAATGATCCAAAGGGAAAAGAATGCAAGAAGCCCTGTTATTGTTGGTGGTTTGATGAAGCGAAGGCATTTGATAGACTTAGTTGGCATTTCATGAGCAGGGCAATGCATACCTCTCAAGAAATGTGGGCAAAGAAAAAATAATGGGGGAGGGGGGACAAAGGCCCAAAAATACAGACACATTTTAAATATTCCTCTTACTCACTTAAATAGTTGCTAGTATAAAAGGTTTTGTGTTACTGTGGATTTTCTGAAGGATATGAAGTCTAAAACTCAAATGTCTATCATTATTTAATGAATTCAGTTCTCACTGATTTGCCAGAAAAACACATTTTTGTGAGGAATAGACTAAAAATATTACTTAAAATCTGAATATTCTGTGAAAATCTGGAAAGTTGAGAAATATGGGGCAATGGCAACATTTGCATTTCCTGACAGAATAATGGGGTTAATTCAGAAGCAATATAAGGGTCAAAGGCAAGAATTAAGGTGGAAGGAATGCTCTCTGACAAAAACTATTTGAACAGAGGAACCAGGAAGCAGTGTACTATTTCTGCTATGTTATTTGCCTTATACTTAGAGCCACTGGCAAAGAAAACAAGTCACTCACAAATTCAGTGGTATAACTGGTGTGGTACTGAAGAAAAATGGAAGTGTATTTACAGATGATATTATTTTGCATTTGATAAATGCAGAAAATAATCTCAGTGTTGTAGAACATTTCGAAACAGTTTTCAGAATATAAAAATAAATGAGGCAAAAACAAAGGCAATAGCAATAAACTATGTACTCATACATGAATCGATTCAAATATATCTATCTACACACACACACACACACACACACACACACACACACACACACACACACATATATGTCTACTTCTCTTGCTTGAAATTACACTTGTTCGAACAAGAGAAGATTGAGACCCAGTTTAGAGAAAGTGCACTTAACTAAGAGTGCACTTTCACGAAACTCACTTTATTGATCTCTGACTACATTCTCGCACTTAGTATATATAAGTAGCGAGGGTCCGGTCTGGCAAACAAAAACACATTTAGTACGGGGGCAAGCCCCACAGCATCCCCCACTACTTATATATTCTAACTCCACGATCACAATACAGTGGGGAAAAGTTATATTTCCTTGCCCCCACTGTACTGTGCTCAGTAAAGTGAATTTAACGGAAGTATACTTTCGGTTAAGTGCACTTTCACTAAAGGGTTTATATTAAATCAGCAAACGCTTAAAAAAGCGAATGCTGATTTATCGACCCCATGTAAGCAAAAGCTTACAATCCCGAACACTTGGAACAGCGATTTTTTTCCCAGGGGAAAAAAAAATCACTGTTCCACAAAAAAAAAAAATTTAAATAAAAACTTCAAAACATCTACTTAAATATACCAGATCGCACTACAGTGAGGAAAATGGCAAAGTAACGGAGGCGGCCAAGTAATTTCTTCCCCAGGGAAAGAAATCGCTTATATGCCGTTTCGCTATTTTGCTGTTTCATGCTTTCAAGTTCGATCAAGAAACATTCGAAGAATTATGTCTTTCATTATATTATAGGAATCCTTGCTAAAGAGAAGTAGACCTATATATATATATATATATATATATATATATATATATATATATATATATATATATATATATAATGGTTCCCCTTCACAAGATCGAGTTACTGAAAGCTCAAAATTCATAAGTTTGAGCCCAGAATCTCATGTTTTCAGTAATTCAAAATTGTGAAGGGAAGAGAATGAAAAAAAAAAGCAAGTTTACTTACATGTTTGCAGGGGGCCAAGTCCCCCTGCACTATTCCTGCTTAAATATATCAGCTCCGTGACCGCACTGTAGTGGAGGAATGGAAATTCTCCCATTGTGCGCTTCTGCATACAGAGTGGAATGGGAGATTTCCCTCATCCCCATTGTAGTGCGATCTCGAAGTTGGTATATTTAAGTAGGAGGGGTGTGGGGGGCTCAGCCCCCCACATGGGGGGGGTGCAGGGTGACTTGCCTCCCTGCAAAAACATTGTAAAGACATTTTTACAATGTCTTTTCCCTACGCGTTAGAAGTTTTTCCATAGGTATTTTATACCTCAAGTATACTGCAGGGGATTTTTCCACAGTTATACAGCAATTGCTGAAAGGGTGATGGGAAAGAGAGAGAGTCATACCATGGATCATGTTTTTGGGAATGTAATGAGGTGATAGATTTTACAAGTTCTCTTCACAGTACTTTGTCGTAAAGCTGCGGTGGTGGTGCTGCGGTAGCGTTGTCACCTCACAATAAGACATTGTCCTGTTCGATTCTCAGCTAGAGCATCTTCTGTGTGGAGACATGCGTGAATGGGCGTAAGGCTATGCGTCAGGGCTGGCAACTCTGTACGTAAAAATCTACTGCCAATCATTAGGGGACCAGAGTTCCGCTGTGGCGACCCCTAAGCGGGAAAAGCCGAAAGATACAACAACAACTTCACAGTACTTTGTCATAAATGTTGGGAGGAGAAAATTAATTTAAACAAGTAAAGGCTTCTTTTGAGCTAGAATATAGAAACTAAATTGTCAAGACATGGTAAGATCCTAATGATTTTGATGCAGTTGTCTGCCAAAAAAGCAATTGATAGTAAATGGAAACCAAAAGCAAAACCAACTGGAATAGAATTGTTGAATGTTGTAAAAGAACTAGAAATGTTATCTTTAGAAAACAGAAGGAGTACATTAAGTACAAATAAATGGAATTTGTGGGAACAATATATACAGAATAATGTTCAGGGGAGTGATATTTCAGGGAAGGCAGGACTTGAGCAATCTATGGAATGCTAAATTGAAGATAAAAAAATATATTTGTATATGTACAAAGGGAAAAAATGCAATATTTTTTTCTCTTATAATTGAACATTTATATGTGATGTTAATAAAGATGCTTTATAAAAATTCTGACATTCAAACTGCTAAATGAGCACTATTGTCATCCTTTTCAACAACTCATGTTACACAGGAAACCAAAATGCATACTCAGGAATAATGATTACACAGGAGCCCAATATACATACTTGAGAATAATGATTACACAGGAACCCAACATACATACTCGGGAATAATGATTACACAGGAACCCAACATACGTACTCAGGAATAATGATTACACAGAATCCAACATACATACTCAGGAATAATGATTACATAGGAACCTAACATACGTACTCGGGAATAATGATTACACAGGAATGCAACATACATACTCGAGAATAATGATTACACAGGAATGCAACATACATACTCGGGAATAATGATTACACAGGAACCCAACATACATACTCGGGAATAATGATTACACAGGAACCCAACATACATACTCAGGAATAATGATTACACAGGAACCCAACATACATACTCGGGAATAATGATTACACAGGAATGCAACATACATACTCGGGAATAATGATTACACAGGAATGCAACATACATACTCGGGAATAATGATTACACAGGAACCCAACATACATACTTGGGAATAATGATTACACAGGAACCTAACATACATACTCAAGAATAATGATTACACATGAACCCAGCATACATACTCGAGAATAATGATTACACAGGAATGCAACATACATACTCAGGAATAATGATTACACAGGAACCCATCATACATACTTGGGAATAATGATTACACAGGAACCCAACATACATACTCAGGAATAATGATTACACAGGAAGCCAACATACATACTCGAGAATAATGATTACACAGGAACCCAACATACATACTCGAGAATAATGATTACACAGGAACCCATCATACATACTCAGGAATAATGATTACACAGGAACCTAACATACATACTCGAGAATAATGATTACACAGGAATGCAACATACATACTCGAGAATAATGATTACACAGGAACCCAACATACATACTCGAGAATAATGATTACACAGGAACCCAACATACATACTCAAGAATAATGATTACACAGGAACCCAATATACATACTCGAGAGTAATGATTACACAGGAACCCAACATACATACTCGAGAATAATGATTACACAGGAATGCAACATACATACTCGAGAATAATGATTACACAGGAACCCAACATACATACTCGAGAATAATGATTACACAGGAACCCAACATACCTACTCAGAATAGCAGCCAGTTACAACCCAACATACACATACTCAAGAGAATAATGATTACACAGGAATGCAACTTACATACTCTGGAATACTGATGATAACCTGCTTATTAAACCAATTAATAGGAATAACTAAGAAATTCTTCTCCAGTCTTTCAAAGACCAAAACAAAATGCCCCAAAAGATTAGATCATTCACCACAATTAAGACATTAAGGAATCACTTAGGAAAAAGGCAAGAAAAGAATCTGAATGCCACTGCTTTGACAATTTTAGCTCAATAATTTTGCCTTACCCAAAGGACATACCTGTTTTGATGATACTTAGCTGTTACGTCCAACTTTGAGTGCTGCTTTGACCATGGTACTTGTCATTCTGTCCATAGTATACCTTTCTGTATGCTTTTACCATCTGAAAACTTATCTTTTTTACTGTTCCTGTCTATGGTCTATGCTTGCTGTAACTGTACTGTTCTGCAGATTTGTACTTTTCTGTATTTTATCCTTTATCTACATCTATTTATCTTGTGTATGTATCATTACTGTCAATGTTTATAGCTCACAGTCCATTTATTATACATTTCACATTCTTGTTGGTACAATAGTAAAGTGTCTTACTTGTTACATCATAAAAGTATCATTATAGTTAATGCTTAAAGTTTAAACTCCAGTCACAGCATACTTGCAAAATTTATGAACATTGTTATTGTCTCTGTCTTAAGTCTGTGTGCCATCTGGCCAGGGTTGAGCCTGAAAAGAATCTATGTTCCAGTCTACTTACCTGGCTAATGAATGCATACATAAAATAAATAAATAAAACATCGACTACTTGCTTCGTCATAGTTTTTGGTTCTCCACTTTAGTTAGCAGATAAGTGCCAATATGTGGAGTCTGCATGTCCCTCAGGTGTCTAAATGAGTTTAACAAGTGCTCTGGCTTCTTCTCACATTTCAAAGACATGCTTTAGTTGAATCTGTGATCCTCCATTTTGCCCATAGGTATGTGTGCTGTGTATGAGTGAGTGTGTTGCATGTCATGCAGCATTTTGGTGTCCTACATGGAATTAACTTATTTTATTTATTTGTTTATTTTCATCTGTTAAATGGGGTAGAATGCTGACTCAGTGGACTTCTTTCAGGCTCAGCCAAGGAGAATATAATTGTCAGTAGATAATGAAGCTGACATTTCCAATGTAGGCATCTACAGAAATGAAGAGCTGAGAATGCTTTTACCTTGCACTCATTTAGTACTTAAACAGACTGACATCCACGGTAACCCTGAACTAAATAAAGTGGGTAACTTCAGAATAAATGAATTAATGTTTATAGGTTAGTACTAGGCTAAGTGCCCTTGTGAGCCATTTTAAGCGTATCCTCTGTGAGATTCAAACCCTGTACCGCGTGTTTGTAAGGCAAACACCTTAACCATTAGGCCACCCTCCCAACCCTTACTTCACACTGCATTTTGTTATAGCTAAATTCGGTCATGCGTTCATATGTAAAATATAAAAAGTAATTTTAGGCTAATTTTCCTTTGAATAAAATAGCATATGTAATTGTTCTTGCAATTGCTGTGAGTTCATTTCATATTTGGGAAAAAAGCTGGTAGAAAGCTCTGCTGCCATTAAGAAGGTTCTTTTTAGACCTAACTAGGATTATGATATTATCCACATGAGACCGATGTGTGTAAGCTTAGCTGTGCTTCTTAAATGTATCTGACAAGCTTTGATACCCTAGGTTTATTTTAAGGGACATATGCAGGCTTGGATATGGGTGGTCAAACGTTTACAGGTCGCCTCTGTCTACTAAAAACAGAGGTCAGACCAAGGATAAATTTCCAATTCTTGAATGTCTGATCTTTGTAGCAGTTGAACTGGGTTAGAGAAGGTCGGCTTCACATGGATGGAAAGTCTGTTCCAGAGAAGAGCAGTCTGAGAAATATACCTGCCCCTCCAACATGTCCTATTTATATTGCAGGTGAGGTTTGGGTCCCTAGATTGGATCATTCTGATGCTATTTCTTTTGCAGACTAGGCAACAGATCTATTAGAGTGTAGTCATAGGATGCTTTGTAGGGCAGGCATAGATTGTCTCTCAGCAGTCTTTAGGAGACAGAGTACAGGGATAACGCTTTGTCATGGTCTACATTGGATATGTTGGTGATGCCCTGTATTCTTTTTGAGAGGAACTGGAAATATAAGCAAGATCTTAGATGCAGAGGGCAATCCTGAAAGAGTAATCTGTATGTTACACTGTTCAAAAAACAGGCAAGCTCTTTCAGGAGTAAAAAGTTCAGGAAGATTCTTGATATTATGTCTATTATCCATACTAAAAAAACCTGGGGAGAAAAGCTCCACAGTAATGTATGACAATATAGAAACACAGTAACATAGTTAACATTAGTACAACAGAGTTATTTCACAACATCTAGAAACAGTAAAAATCGGGTCTATATTAAATAAGTGAATGCTTAAAAAAGCGAATGCTTATTCATCGACCCTAGTTCAGCGAACACTGAAAATGCCAAACACTCAGAACAGTGATTTTTTTTCCCAGGGAAAAAAAATCGCTGTTCCACAAAAAAAAAAAAACTTAAAATAGTATTTAATGTGGGGGGCTTCGTCCCCCCACACCCCCCTACTTAAATATACGAACTCCGAGATCGCACTGCAGTGGAGGAAACGGCAAGCTCCCGAAACAAGTCCAGCGTTTTTTTTCCCTGAGAAAAAATTCATTATTCCGGTTGTTTGGGATTTTCAGCGTTCACTGAAATAGGGTTGATGAATCAGCGTTCACTTTTTTAAGCGTTCACTGATTCAATATAGACCCTAAAAATCAAGGTCCTTTTAACTAGTGGAGACCCAGGGGAGAAACTCCACAGTAGTACAATACAAATAAGTAGTAGTAAATATAATACAATCAGTAGAACTATACAATTACAGTTGCAGAGACAATCTAGTAGCAATAAATATAATGCAATCAGTAGGACTGTAAAAGAGTAAAACAGTAGTTTGAAAATAAGTTAAAGTTTGCAAAAGGGATGTTAGATGGTCAGGTAAGGAAGGTAACTAAGGCTGGGGAAGTAGATTAACCTGAGGAGAGGCAGGAGCACAGCCAGTGACTGGTGAGGTGTTCCTTTAGGAGGGATTTGAACTTGTTATGTACTGGATTTTTTGTTATTACGTCTATAAGGGTGTTTCAGAGTTTGGCAATTCTGTGCGAATAGAGGGAGTTGCCATGTTGGTTGTGAGAGTTGAATACTTTAGTAGGAGTTCTTTGGAAGATCTGAGGGATTTGCTATTAGTATTAGGTTGAACTAAAGAGGAGATAGCAGGGCAGTTGGGGTGGTAGATTATTTTGTGGGCTAAGGATAGTTGATTGAGAGATAGAAGGTTGGGGTGCTCTAGCCAGTTTAATGTTGAAAGAGCTGAGCAGTGGTGAGATCTGGGTGGGTGATTAATGGCAAATTTAGCAATTTTATGGTAACATGATTCTAGATTGTTGAGGTCAGATTTTCTAGGGTTTGTAAATATGAGAGACCCATAGAGAAGTGTAGACAGAAGGTGTGTGCAAGCAGTGGCTAGTCTGGTATTGGGAGTTAGGAATGATTTGGCTCTGTATAGAGTACCTAGTTTAATGTGGACTTTTTTGATGGTTTGGGCAAAATGTATGTCAAATCTGAGATTGTCATCTACGGTGACACCTAAAAGTTTTGTGTGGTTAGTGGGAACAATTTTAATACCGTTTGCAGAGGTGATTGATAATGAGAACTGAGAAGTCTTGGGTTTTCTGATACTAAAAACTATGATTTTGTTTTTTTGGGATTATAAAATGAGTTGGTGTTGTGAGAGGTAGGTTTCAATGTCCTGAAAAGAAGATTGCATTTTTAGTTGGAGTTCTTGGGGTGAGGGGGCAGAGCAGATAAGGGTAGCATCATCCGCATACTATGCATACTGTACTATGGAGGCATGTTGAGTTGCTGTACTGAGGTTGTTCGTGAATATGATGGAAGAGAAGTGGACCAAGAATAGAACCTTGGGGTACACCTACAGAAATGGGGAGAAGGGGGAAAGTGAGTATTCCCACTTTGTAGCTTGTTGACAGTTGGAAAGATAGCTGTGTAACCAAGTTCATGAGCATACCTCTCAAGTCTACCTCATTTCGAGGAACGTTCCTCATTTGGGGTCTTGAAAAGTTCATGTTCCTCGAAGTTCCACATTGAAAGGGTCAGTCACTCATTCAGTGTTAGCAATATTTTAACTAATAGCAATGGTAAACAGTACTGAATCATATTATTTCATTAAAGACATATTCTACAAGTAAAAATATCATATTTTAGCCATTCTATGAGCTTCCTTGTTGAAGATGTTAGTTAGCCATTAGTAAGTGTTCCACATTTTGCCCATTTGTTCCACATTATGAGAGGCAGTGTTCCTCATTTTGGAGATGAGAGGTATGTTCATGAGGGTATACTAAGGCCACAGGAAGATAGTTTATTTAGTATTCATATAGATATAAAAAAAAAATATATATATATATATATATATATATATATATATATATATATATATACACACACACACACACACACACACACACACACACATATATATATATATATATATATATATATATATATATATATATATATATATATATATATATATATATGGGTCCCCTTCAAAACATCTAAAACCCATAACATCTAATTTCATAACACTGAGACCAGAACATCTAAAACATCTAAAACCCATAACATCGAATTTCATAACATCTAACACTACAAATCACATGAAAATAACATCCCCTCCACATATAACGACAACAAACTACCAAACCCACTTGCAATTCAATTAATTACCCCTCCCCCTCTCTATCCCTCACCTGACTACACTCTCACATATGCTTCTCTTCCTTACATCCCCAAATTCTCCCCATTTTTCTCTGCGTCCTCTTCAAAAATCTATCCTACTCTATTCATCCATGTCTCCTCCACTTCAACTCACCTCCTTTACATGTATTCTCCTCCTAATAACTCTCTATAATGCAACCTCCTATTCCTCTACCAAACTATCCTCCTCATTCTCCCTCCCCTCCACCTCCACTCTCTCCCTTCCCCACCCTTTGACATTCAACTTTTATTTAATATCCCCCTCTCTACTTCAACCAAACCCATTTCATTACTTTAAATTAAAACTCCATACAGTTTCTTTAAAACCTCTTACTATCAAATCAAAACTGTATCTCCCTCTAACTTCATGTCACAATCCAAAGTCTGTCCTCCTCTCTCCCTTTTCTTGGCTTGCTCAAGCAGGTGACCTCCACCCCAACCCTGGGCCCACATCCAGTAACAATCTCTGTCCCACTACCTCCTATACTAGAAACAGCCATAAATACCTTAAGTTCATTAACATTAATACCCAGAGTATAAATAACAAAATAACAAACTTTCATGCTTGGCTAAATCACACTGTACCTGACATAGTAGCAGTCACAGAAACCTGGCTAAAACCACACATTACTAACTCTGAAATTATACCTCCTGGCTTCCAAGCTCTTCGATTTGACCGCCAAAACAAAAAAGGAGATGGTGTAGCCTTAATCCACAACTGCCTGATAAATCTCTGCCCTTACCAGAATCCCACTCCTCAGTTTAATAATGCTGAACTAATCATAGGAATCCTCAAAATGAACAACTTTAAAAGTATCTGTATTATAGCCATCTATATTCCCCCTGGTGACAACACTTCCACCCTAGAGAATATTCTCTTATGGGCTTCAAACAACATCAAACTTGAGACTTACATTCTAGGAGATGTCAACATTGACTGGAATAAAATTAATAACAATTCTCCCACTTTCTATCAATCTTTATAATTTTACTCAACTAATAAATGACATTACCAGACCTAACAAAAATAAACCCCCAGGGTCCATCCTGGAATGGATCTTAGTCAGCCACCCTAATAAGATCTCTGACTCTGGTATACTTCCTCACTCAATAAGTGATCATCTTCCAGCCTTTATTCACCGAGCTGCCCAACACCTCCCTCACCAACACCAATATGCCCACACTCGTAACCTCTCCAATTTTAACCCTTCTATATTTTCTGAAACCCTTAAACTAACAAATTGGGATATCCTAAAAACTATTCCTCTAGATGAAGCCTTAGAAGTCTTTAATACTACCTTCCTTAAAATCCTAAACTCCAAAGCCCCACCTAGAACAAAATGAGTAAAATACAACTCTGCCCCTTGGCTAACTAAGGACACTAAAACTCTCATGCTACAAAGGGATAAAACACGGAAACTCTACAATAAAAATAAACACCCAGCTACACTCCTTCAATTTAAGCAACTCCGCAATCTAACCAAAAAAACTTATCACAAAAGATAAAAAATCATACTACACCAAACTACAGTCTACCCTCTCAAATAATCCCCAAACATTCTGGAATTCCATTAACTCCCTTTTACACCCCAGTACTAAATCCAATCCCTGTCCCAACAACAATAAGACTGACACAGAAATTGCAACCCTTTTTAACTCCTTCTTTACCAACTCTATAGCTGAACTTACTAAAATCTTCAACAAATCTACCCCCTCCGCTACTCCTAAACCTACTTCCTCCTCCTCTCCCCACTCCTGCTCCCCTAAACCCCCTCCCACTTTTTATCTAAAACCTGTGTCAACCACCTGTATCAAAAAACTTCTTTCCAATCTCAAGCCATGCTTCAATACCCCCGACAATATCCCTTCACGCTTTCTCAAGCTTGCTGCTGATGGTATCGCCATACCCATTAGCATTCTCATCAATAGATCCATCTAGGAATTTTATGTTCCCAAACTATGGTGAGCTGCCTACATTCTGCCCCTTTTAAAGGAGGCAAAAATAATAGCATTTTTAACTTCCACCCAATGGCCATTCTTTCCCCAATTTCAAAAGTCCTTGAAAAATGTATCCACCTGCAACTCATGCCCCACCTCCTCAATAACCAACTCCTCACCCCTACTCAACACGGTTTCCGTCCTGGCCACAGTACCATTACTGCTTTCCTCTCTTTCTTAGACATTGTCAACCATGCACATGACTCTGGAGATATTGTCTCCACTGTCCTTCTTGACCTTTCCAAGGCATTTGACACTGTATCCCACACACTCCTTCTTAACCACCTTTCTAACCTCAATCTCTCCCTAGATTCCTTTTCTTGGTTCAAAAGTTATCTCTCAGATAGATCCCAAGCTGTGAAATGGCAAACAGGTACCTCTACCTTCCTTCCTACCCCTATCGGAGTTCCACAGGGTTCTATTCTTGGACCTATGCTCTTCAATCTCTTCATCAATGACTTTCACTCTGCAATTCCACACTCTCAAATGGTGCAATATGCAGACAACTCCACTTTAGTCTGCTCAACCTCTAGCCTTCCCGAGCTCCAGGCCAAGACCCAATTGCCCTTCACAAATACAGTGATTTGGATGCTTCAAAACCATCTCTCCCTAAATGCCAACAAATCCCATATCATTCTTTTCTCCCCCTCAAAAGCCCTCCCACTTGATAAGCACTCTTTCAAGATCACCAGCCTCTCTCACTCCTCAATAGAAGTTGTTTCTTGTGCCAAACTACTTGGTGTTACCATTGATGAACACCTGAAATTTAATACTCCTATTCAACTAAACATAAAAAAAACACCAGAAGCTCGGCATGCTTTATAGAAATGCTCCCTTTCTATCATTAGCTACTAGACAAACCCTTGCCTTCACCTTCCTTCTACCTTCTCTGTTGTATGGTGCTCCTCTTCTAACCAGCCTCACAGCTTATATCCCCTCAAAACTAGAAAGTTGCTACAACAAAATTGCCAAATTCGCTACTAACTCTAGGCATTCTACACACCATTGCATCTCCCTCCATAGTCTTCAGTGGCTTGAACTCCCTAATCATCTTGACTACCTCCAACTTACTACTGCCCAGAAACTAATTTTTAAACCCACTGCTTGTCCTGCACTATCTAATATCCTGCCTTTCTGCACTCCTCTCAGGCCCCTAAGATCAGCCCACCAAAATCTTCTTACAGTGCACAAACCTAAACAACCCCCTGGCCACCTACTGCTTTCTTATACTACAGCAAAGAAATGGAACTTGCTTCCTCCCCTGCTAAGAATCACTACAAGCCCAGAAAAATTCAAATCTCTACTCCATTTTCACCTCTCCCAAAACTGGAAATGTAATTTTATACTTTCTACCTAGATCCTTTCACTTCCCCTTTTCAATCCTCTCCCTCCTGCCCCTCTTTCTTCCAACTCTTTTCTTCAGCCCCCACCCTCTACTTCTTTATCTTTTTCCCCCTGTATAAACTCTATGGAAATACTTTTATATCTTCACTTCCCCACTGCCTATATGCCTCTTCTTGCAACTGTATCTTTCACCATTTCCGTAAAATGTATCTTTCACCTCAAACATAAAATGAAACTGTGTATTTTTTTCTGTGCTACAAATACAATCTGTATAAAAATTTTTATTTTTATTGTTTGTAAATTGTTTAAGTGTGCAATGTCTTTGTAATATGGAGCTTTAAGTGTGGAATGTGTTTGTAAATCGGAGCTTTTCTACCCGGGCCTCCACTGAAAACAGGCTTTCGGGCCCAGTGGACATCCCCGGTTATCAAACTGGAAATAAATAAATAAATAAATAAAATAACTGAACCTGGGTCACCTGGGTCATAGTCAGGGCTTTGTCCCACTACTCTACCAGAGCGGCTATAAACTCAGTCATTTGAAGCAGTTGACCTATTGTGGATGTCAACCACTATGGTTTGACAAAAATCAGAGGTTAATAGCCTCTAGTATGCACCAAAAGCCATCACGCTGGTTTTGCATGCATTTATTTGAATATTTATTTCCTTTCCAGCTTCAGATAGCTGAGTTGTCCTTTCATTTTAAAAGACTTTTACATACTTTGTATATCTGACCCACAATGCAAGATAAAAATGTATCTGGTTTCCATTTTCATCATTTTATCTGAGTGTACTCCAGTTACTGTAACTATCTACATCCCATTGTCAATGCATTGTTTTTTCCATGATATCACCCTAGTACTACAAGTTTGCAGAATTTATCTACTAACTTTTAAATTGTACTATGTCAAATGTATTACTTTTGTATAAATAGCCAACATCCACCAATCCTTCATGATCTAATACCCCCATTAACTAGCCACAGAGCTCTGTTAATTTTGTTTGACATGGGCTTCCTAACATGAATCCATACTGCCTTTAGTCTTGGGTACCTCAAGATTCCATATATTATAAATCATTTCCTTCAGCAGTGATTCCTTAATTTTCCATACAACTGAGGTCAAACATACAGGTCATTGTTTTTTAGCCTTTGTGGTACTCCTAATCTTTTTAAGGGAAATCACTTCTACCAGCATATAATCATCAGTAACCTTATCAATTTCTTATGATTTGAAAAAATCAGATTAGCTATTGGTGAGTATTAATTCTTTCTTCATTTATCTAAACCTTCTCTACTGAGTCAGGTAATGGTTCTTTGCCTTGTGCAATTTTTCTAAACTCTGTTTGGATACCTCTCTCTGTCAAAAGACTAGGAATGATGCTTTTACTACTGCATTGATATTGGCTGCTTTTTCGGTAAGTTCCTTTCTTCTCTTTCTATAAGGCTAAACAAAAGTATTAATTTAACACACCTGATTTTTATCCTTTTTCTGTCCATCTCATACATTTTTAGTATCAGTGTTTTTGCATTTCTTTGTTCCCTTATTTATTTATCTCTAAAAGGAATGCTCTACTAGCTGGATAGACTGGTTGTGTTTTGTTCTGTCTTCCCTAACTCTTTTATTATATCCGAGTCAAAATAATTCCTCATCTCACAGACTTTTTACTAATTATGCTTCCTAAACAATGTATTTCCTCACCTCTGAAATCACCTTATTTGAAGATCATGCAGCTTTTCCTTTTCTATCTTTTAAACTTGTGCATGAGTTTTATGTAGCATCTGTTACTTCTGTGATTGCAGTTTTGATATAGGGCCTCTGTTCATCTGAGCTTTAATCATCTGTACTGCCAGACAACTCTAGTTCACTTAAAAAGTTGACATGACCCAATAGCTGGGCTTGCACTGAAATGCATTTTTTGAACAATGAAGTATGAAAGTCTAATAATTGGCATTAATGACTGCCTAAAATCCTAATTGATTTACCAGAAAAAGAACAATTTTAAGAGGCACAAAGCAAAAATATGAGGCAAAATCGGAGACATTCTGCAAAACTGAGGTCAGCTGAGAAGAAGAGCTATGCCTTCAGACCAAGCATGCATACACAAACATGCACACACACACAGACACACACACACACACACACACACACACACACACACACACACACACACACACACACACACACACACACACACACACACAGAGGCTCTTTCGCTAGTCTGCACTCTTGTTGCAGCTCAGTAGTTCAGCCCTGCCACCCTCAGACATTTAATGATGATGCACTCCAGGAAAATCAAAACAAAACAATGGTTTTCACAGGAGTCATGCATAAAAGGGATATGTCAGTATTTAATGACAACCTTTGATGGATGAAAATCAGTAAACGTGTAGAGAAGAAAGATAGTATTCCAGGGTAAAGTGCCTCCAAAAAGCAAACCATGAAAATAGAAAGAATAACTCCAGAGGCAACACCACGACTATCAGAGCCAACCTTTATTTAAAGAACAAAAACTGACAATAAAATCAGGCCAGTAAGTGCTTTCATGTTGTCATCAACGCTTCATCAGACTTCTAAAATCGGTAAACAATTCCAAAAGTGGTAGAGATGTATTCCAGCCTAAGAGAAGTTGGAAGAAGAGTTCACATAATTCAAAGGGCACAAAGGCCCAAAATCAGTTTTAAAAGTTAATAGAATGACAGGTTTTGTACCAATGTTCATTTTCTGAACAATAAGAAGCATGAAACTCGTATGTCTGCTGCTGTAGTTATTGATAGATCATAATCCTGAGTAGTTGGAGAGAAAATCAAACATTTCAGAGGGATTTGATGAAATATGAGGAAAATATGAGGCAAAATCAGGATATTTGAAAAAATGAAGGACATTTGGGAGGTCTGGATCAGAATTTATAGCCCAATCAAAACAGGAGAACTCTGTACTGTACAGATTTTAGTGGTACATTTTCATGATTTTTTTTTCTTTTTTAAATCTGTGGACCAACTCAATGCAGTAGTGATGAACCAATACATAATGCTAGGGCACTAAGCTGACAGCCAGAAAAACTACAAAGGTATAATAATCACTGATTTAATAAAAAGATATTAAGACCTTTCTTCCATGTTGAATAAAGACTTCATCAAAATAATAGAAATATTCACACGTTTTATGCAAAACCCTTTCAAAAACATTTTGACATGAGACTGCACTGAAAGAGGAGGATCCATGGGCAGACATGCTGAAATGGCTGATGAATGAGCCTTGAGTGATGAGTAAGAAAACTCATAGAAAAGCAATTCACATAAATATTGTAAATCCAGAGAACAATTGAATGGAACTGGGTATGCTTTTTGCACCAATTAGAAAACCTTTTCCATTTGCTAATTTATGATTTTCTAGTAGCAGGTTTTCTTGCCATTAGTACCTGCTGCATGTCTTCAGTAAAGAGGTGCCAAAATTAATTAAGACCCTATCATCTAAGTAGTCAACTGTGTGAGTAGATCCAGTCTGTGAAGAAACTTGTGATAACTGTCCCTGGCCATTTCAAAACCAAGGGAGAACCACTGTTGCCTGGCCAGAAGGGAGTCACCACAATGATCTTGGAGTATTCTTTCTGAATCTTCAAAAGTACCCTGTATATTAATGGAAAAGACAGAAAAGCATACAGGTACATTCCTGTCCAAGGAAAAGGAAAGGCATCTGTTTTCCAGGCCTTCCTGTATAGAGTTCTGAAGCAGAATCTTCCCAGCAGATTGTACAGAGAGGAGACAAAGAGGTCTACCTCAGGAACTCCCCACAGATGGATCAAATCTTGAAATAACCCCTGATCTAGTTTCTTTTTGTGAGGGTCTGCCATTCTCCTGCCAACTTGTCTGCCATACAATAACCACTGTGTTGTATCACACCAAGGAAGCATCTTATGGGACTCACTGGCAGGCCAAGGTACACCTTCTCTGGGAGCATCTTGTCTTTCAGGGCATACATTGACAAGTATGGGCCACCATAGCCACAGGGCCCAGTTGCACCCAATCAGCTCAATCAGCCTATGGTTGCCCTGTTGAGATGCAGACATTGACACGTGAATTGACAATGACATTCATTAGAAAACCATTCTGAAATAAAACATATATCCAAAAACATATAATTTTAATAAACAAAGATTTAATTTATTGCTTAATGCTGAACACTTCTTGGATAAGGAAAATAACGGAATAAATACTGAAAGATAAAAGCAAAATTGAAATACAGTGACAGGAACAGAGCATCTCCAAATTGTATATATTTTAAAATACAGAAGCATGCAGTTTCTTACTGAGAGCCTAATACATGCTTATTATCTGGTGAAAAGCATGTGTTAAGAGCACCCGCAGTACAAAAAATCCTATGAGTATAGAATTTGGGGCATGCTGAACATGAGGAAAGGAAAATGCTGGGTGTACTAAAATATGTGCAGGGAAGTTTTGTTTAGCAGAAATAAGTAAATTAACTAAAGAAGCAAATAAGGAATGTGTCAAACTGAATAAGGAGGTACATCAATTAAAGAAGAGAAGAGAGAGAGAGAGAAACAATTGAAAATAAAAATGACAGACCGATCAAGAAAAAAGCAAAACAGTGAGTAAAACTAGAATTGAACTGATTATTAATAAGAGTTAGGAAAAAGTAGGACTAAAAAGGTCAACAGAGGAAAAAGATAACATGGGACACGTGACCAGATAGCAAAAATGTCAAAATGAGTAGGTCACATATACAAAAAATGGAATAGAACATATACGAAAAATGGAATGCAAAAGACCACAACCAAAATCAAACAAATTTGCTACTGTAAGTGAAATGCTATCGCAATAAAGAATAGCTGTCTTCTTTTTTATAAGTAAAGTATACTAGAAATTAGAATTTGAAATAGACAATCAAAATGTAAAGAATAGTTACTTAAAAATTAATGCAGTACAAAAATAAAAAAGAAGAAAACAAGATCCTTTTATTTATTTATTTTTTTTTTGCCAGCAAATACTAGGATCTTGAAGGCCAAAGAGAAAAAATGGAGGTGCCATAAATTAATAATGATAACTCAGCGGATGTGTGTGCAAACCAAGGGAATGGGCTGATGGAAGCCTAATATTTCCACAAATGAAGCTGCATATTTAGGAATATGAATAATTTTCAAAGGAAAAAAAGATGCTAACATTCTCAAAATTATTTAGAATTATTGGCAGACAGCGACAGTACAAAATATTTAGCAAGGAAAAATGCTAAGTTTGCAATATATATATATATATATATATATATATATATATATATATATATATATATATATATATATATATGTATAGTCTATATCACAAAGTCAAATGATAAAAAGAGCGAACGCTCTTATATCGAATACTAAAAATTGAAAGCACTGAATGTCGAACACACGGAACAGCGATTTTTTTCCCAGGGAAAAAAAAAATCACTCTGCCATTTTTGGAACTTTGCCATTTCCTCCACAGTGGTGTGATCTCGGAGTTGGTAAATCTAAGTAGGGGGGTGTGGGGACCGAAGCCCCCCCCACTTTAGTTTGTCTTTGAATTTTATTTTTATTTTTTTGTTTGTTTTTTTTTTGCGGAGCAACGATTTTTTTTCCCTGGGGGAAAAAAGTCACTGTTCTGTGTGTTTGATATTTACTGCTTTTGGTTTTTAGTGTTCAATATAAGAGTGTTTGCTCTTTTTATCATTCGACTTTGTGATATAGACCCTATATATATATATATATATATATATATATATATATATATATATATACACATATATATATATATATATACTTCATAACACTGAAATTTCATAATGTTGAATTTCATAACACTGAGACCAAAACATCTAAATTCCAAAACACTGAAAACCCAAAACATTGAAAACTCAGAACATTGAAAGTGTGCTTCATAACATTGAAAACTACAACAAATATGTAAATCACATCCTCTCCTCCTATAACAACACCTAACTCATAAACACACTTTCTACTACGTTTCTGCAGGGGAGCAAGCCACCCTGCACCCCCCATGTGGGGGGCTCTGCCTCCCACACCACACGTAAATTAAATATACCAACTTCAAGATCCCACTACAGTGAAAAAAAGTTAATTTCCTAACCTCACTATACAGTGAGGTGTGAACTTTTCCCACTGTAGTGCGATCTTGGAGTTGGTATACTTAATTTATGGGGGAGGGGCAGAGCCCCCCACATGGGGTGTGGAGGGGGGGCTTGCCCCCTGCAGAGACGTAGTAGAAAGTGTATTTGTTAGGTGTTGTTGTAGGTGGATGGGATCTTATTTACTCGTGCAATGTAGTTTTCAATGTTATAAAGCAAACTTTCAATGTTCTGAGTTGTTTTGGGTTTTCAGTGTATTGGATTTTCAATGTTATCATTTTAATGTTATGAAATTCAGAGTTATGAAATTTCGATGTTATGAAGTAGACCCATATATATATATATATATATATATATATATATATATATATATATATATATATATATCCCTAGAAATTAATATCCTA
>NC_056739.1:459820951-459983451 GCF_019279795.1 Protopterus annectens
CAAGATGCCTAAATGTATACCATATAATGCTTCATATCCATTGTAAAGAGACTGTAAATGTAGAAATCTGGAGATGTTTACATATTCAACGTCTTCTAAATATGCCTCTCATCTTCTTGCTGCAAGAAATCTAGACAAAGCTAAAAATAATGGGGGGGGGGGGGGTCAAAGTCCTAAAAATAGGGACAGATTTTAAATATTGCTCTTATAATTTTAGAAAGTTGCTAGAATAACTGGTTTTGGGTTAGCATGCACTTTGTAAAGGATATGAATTCTGAAAGTCAAATGACTGACATTATTTAGTGACTTCAGTCCTCATGAGAAACAGACCAAAAATATGAAGCAAAAATAGACATTCTGTGAAAATCAGGACAGTTGAGAGGTATGCTTCTAAATGTTGTGTCACATTTGTTGCAAAATTATGAGTGAAGAGTTGATTTTAAGATTTCACAATGAAATCACATATTAAATATATCTAGGCATAGTTGTCACAGTTTGTATCACATTTGTTACAATGTCTCCATATTCACTAAGTTCCTGCATGTTGGCAAACTGAAACAAACTGCATACAATGTTGCAAATGTATGCAATTGCTGCAAGGTGAACAAACAGCATATGGTGTTGCAAATGTTTGCAACTGCTACAGGATATTAGTTATAGAGAAAGATATTTTTATTGATCCATAGATTGTCACTAGGGCAACAACCCAAGTGGCCGTTCCAAGCCTAGACAAGTTTTCCCAAAAGAATAATGACACCCTGAATCCAAACAGACATTGAGGGACAGACATTTATAAGCTACCTCTGTCCATAAGGGACATGGGTGCCAGGCCTGGTGTAAACTTCATATTCCACATCTATTCGTCTAGGTTGCATTTAAACTGGGTGATGGATGAATTCTTGTTCCATAGGAGGGGCAGTCTCTGGGACACATATCTGACTCTCCAGCATGTTCTCTTTAAGTCACAGACAAAATTCAGGTCCCTAGACCTTGTATTTCTGGTATTGTTTGACTCACAAATATGCAGGAAATTCATGTGTGGGTTTTGCCTTGAAAGCCAGACATAGCTCATCCTTCAGTAATCTATAGGAGACAGATTTTAAATATTGCTCACCCATCAGCAATCAACAACCACCCAAAAACGTTGTATTACTTGACAGTTTTCCAGCACACGGCGGTCTTGAAATGTACTCTGATTTTAATACAGTCATGTTTACAACATAGTATGACAGACCCTTGATGTTGTTTTGCACTTATGATAAGTTTGTCACCCATAGAAGTGAGTGGATTTGTTGTCATTCTTTAATTTCTTCCCTTATTACTGATGAGGTGACTGTCACTTCTGAACCCTGGCTGTGCCCATAAACAGTATGATTAGTATAAGGAGTATTGCAACAGTTTGTAGCAAATGCAATTTTTTATTGTTAATTTGAATTTGTTTATACCTCTTTTGTAGTGCAACATCAGTATATACTACAGGCAGAGGGGTTGAGCCTACAAGAAAGAACACATTATACCCCCTGCCAGCAATATTCTGAGATTACTGTATATGATTTTAAAAGTTGTATCTCTCTTTCCTCTAATAAAAATGATAATTAGCAATTACAGGGCAGCAGAGTATGATAATTAGTCATGTGCTACCCCCCCCCCCCCCATAAATGCATTTGTTATGGCTTTTACACAACCAAGGAATTCATAACACTGTGTTAGCTTGGTTTCCAATGTTACTGAACATAGGAAAAGCTTGCAATAACCAGTCAGTGGTAAGTGACAGGTAGTTTAGAGGACAGGTGGTGTTGGTGGGGTGTGTGCATACATTTATGTGGGTGGCTATTTGTTTGAAGGTATATAGAGGTCAGGGTGTTATAAGGTGTGTGTGTGTGTGTGTGTGTGTGTGTGTGTGTGTGTGTGTGTGTGTGTGTGTGTGTGTGTGTGTGTGTGTGTGTGTGTGTGTGTGTGTGATGTCATACCTACACACTACCCCTTCACAAACTAATGAGCAATTGCTGCATGATAGGGGAAAGAGACACTAAGAATAATTGTTTATATTTTGATTCATTGCATCCTTCATTTAGTCATTAGCATAAAGCATGGCAGAAGACATTATGTGACCTAGCCACAGCATGTAGATGGGGTTTTTGAATAGTACACATCCTGTGCTGGCTGATCATCATACAGATTTTCTTAACACAATGTAGCGCAGGTTTCTGAATCTTGCACCATAATTTGAAAATCCGTTGGGTTTGCAAATGGTTGCTCATGATGCTAAATTAAAAAATGAGATTGCAAAGACAGATCTTCAACAGCAAAGTAATTAATTGTTCTCCTCTGCAGAAACTTGGCGTAAAAACTTCAAGCTGCTACTCATTTGTTAAAAAAAAAATCAAAACTACTACCCTTCACAATGTCACACTCCAACAGAACATTCTTCAGTGTCACATCAGTTAAAACAACACCAACACTGAACTACTCCCACAAACAAAAATTACTAGATGTCATTACTGATACAATGAGATCTGACCTCCACATTCAATTTGCTAAAAAAACATCAAAAACATGCCAGCCTGTCTAGAGCCAAACCTCTTCTTACATACAGAAAAGTGCTAGTTTCAATCTACCAGCATTTTTACATTATTATATGCTGCTCCTATGTTTTCAATTCTACAATATAAATAGAAACCCAAGTGTGAGAAATATTGTAATAAACTAGCAATATTTGCTGATCAATTACTATCCAGCAGCCATCACTGCTTGGCCCCTAGGCCCCTATACAAATTATCTCTCCTATTCTCAATTAAAAGTACCAGCCATTGCATACCAGCCAGAAAAATGCCCTTCCTTCAAAAACCTTCAGTTGTACTCCCCCAAATAAAGTCCTTCATTCCAAAGACAAATACCTTCACCTCTCTATTAAATGATACAAAACAACTAGTGATGCTCTTTACATAAAGTATGTCCTCAAAATGAGGAACATTCCTTTTCCACTGAGTCTCACAGAAAACTTACAACTCACCAGCAACTACAACTGAAAACATATGCTTTGTCGATACACAGTACCACACGGTCACCTAGTCATCTCTATTCCCACATCTCTTCTTCCCTGTTTATATATTATGTCTAGTTGTTTCAGGCAAGTTCCTCATTGACTAATCCATATGAAGGCTGCCTGACCAACACAAAGAAAATGGCACACTCTTCCTCCACTCTTGGGCTGCCATATTGTATCATTCTATAAATGTCATGGCTTCTACCTGAGGGTGTCAAGGGTAAGCAGCTTGATGCCTTTATTTATGTACAATGGCAACAGTTGAAGAATATAAAGTATGGTGCCAACCAAGGCATACTTCAGTCATTGATAACCAACATGCTTGAGCCCCATACCAACAGCTTACTACAAGTGATTTGTCTCAGTCAGGTGACACACTAAAAGCTTAGCCTAAAAAGTGTATTAAGTAAAGGAATCAACAAGTACTGACTTGATTTTGCTTGGTGACCACAATATCATTATTATAGCAATATGACGATAATTAATCTACATCTACAACTTGACTCAAGCTGTGAGAGTTGACAGGAGACAGACCAAATGATAATTCACAAAGGAAGTCAGGGACATTTCAGAAAAATTATGATTTCAGAAAAATTAATAAGTTGGTTTGGATTCTACCAACAAAGTTGGTACAAGGTGGTACATACCCCGACATACAACCTAAAAAACTTGAACCACTGAGGCCCTAAAACACAAATCGTACAATCTAAGCCACAGATCTCTGACTATGCATTCTCAGTTCTTGGGTTCAAACTGTGGGAGTCCCTCCCACTTGAAAATAAAGAGTCACCATCTTATAAAAGGCTCCATTCTGCTGTAGTAAAACCCCATTTAGTTAAACAGAGTGTACAGGTTACCCCTCAGGTTGCATTACTTAAGTCTACTTTAGTTTGTCTCCACTCTAACTTAACCACTAACATCCTTTGCACCTTTACACATCTATGCTTTATTCTACTCTAGTTTCTCAAATATTTTAAAGCTTTGATACATATATGAAATGAATACATTGGAGTTACTACATGTCTAACATTGTACCATTTTACTGTCACTTATGTTATTGTTCCAATCTACTTTATAGGTCTGGTGACTTTTTGACACCCCCCCTCCCCACATACACACACGTCAGTATATAAATAAGTGCATTCCAATGGCACACAACTTTTAACTTATCTGAAGACCCTTGAAAGCACCAAAGTGGGTCACATAAGAAAAACAATTACAAAGTATAGAATACATACTAAAATACTTTATAAGGTGCAGTACATACCTTAACAGTAACATTACACTGCTGCAGAAAAATATCTGCACATAAAATTTGACTAAAGATTCAGTACAGCTAAGCAGAGCAATGACAATAACTAGTGGCAGATACTGGTTTATGCAAACACAGTAGCAGTAGTCCAATCCACTCCCCAACCATCAAATACATGATTACATCAAGTGATTAACATGGTTGTTATCTTAGAATGGTACACAGAAAGGTAGGAAGGTGATAAAGGATGGGTGAATGCACAGCAGAAAGCAAGTTCACACATTTAGAAAATTACAATTAGCAGAATTCCAGTGCTGGCATACTTGATGAGGAATGCAATTAAACCAGTGTGATAGTCTGTGATTAAAACAACATCAAGCATTAGTATTATTTCTCTGCTTTGTATAATGAATATGTAAATATGCCTGTTTTGCTGCAATATGTATTGTATATGTAGCATACACTCAAATTGCAAGGAATAAATAATGCCTTAGACATACCAGTCAGCATGTTAACATTAGTAACACTGAAATCCCCACCAGCACTGGAGTACATATATGCAACGTAACATATAAGTAGAAACACAACAAGAAAATTAAAACATGTTAATGTAGAGCTATGAAAATGGGAAATGCATTATGACCTTATCAGCATCGACATCTTACCTGACCATAAAAAATGTGAAAAGCAACAGTAAGATTAATCACATTTTTCCATAGATGTACCAGTCTGGGAACAATGGGGTACTATCAGGGTGGTGGTACAGGGCAGGTTATACGCAAGATGTAATAGCAGTAGTACCCAGTGCTGTATGTAGGTGAAATGGTGCCCCAAGCAAAGGTTTGCAAAACATCAATAGCCCCCAAAACACATAGACCACTAGCATCTGTTTGACCTTGCCAGTGTATTATATTAAAAAAAGAAAATCATCAACAGTCCCCAAAAGACATTGCCTTCCTAGTATCTGGTTAACCCTGCCAGGATATTATATTAAAAAAATAAAAAAAACAGAAGGTCATCAACAGCCCCCAAAACACATATACCACCTGGTAGTATCTGATTGATCCTGCCAGGAAAAAATGCAGAAAGTATCTGGTTGGCTCTGTTCCCCCCCAAAAAAAAAATCACTCAGAACTTAATTAATGATTTTTTAGAGGGAGTTAATTTAAAAAAATCTTCCTTGCCAAGGAATCATTGGCTTCTCTTACTTACCTAACAAGTAATCTGACTGATGGACAAATTTCAATAATCCACTAATTTTTTTTTTCTCCTGCTCTGTTGGTCATCCATCCCACTATCTCTCCCTCATAAATTAACTGTGTTAAACATGGGAAGAGAATGTGAGAGCAACAGGACTAACCAGCAGCCACTTCACATACTCAGACTACGTCACATGGCTGCTGATTTAACAGCCTATTCAGGTTCTAATTTACTGCGGTTAAAACCACTATGACTTCTGGACATCTTCACTGATGCCTGCAGTCTTCCCAGTCTGGACTGTTTTAAAAAAAGTCTGGTCATTAAGAAAAAGAGATTTTTTCTTTCTTTCTTGCATTTTTTTAAAGCAGAACTCAAGCACATGCTCACAGCTACAAGTTCCAGGAAACATTACATTGAATCTTTAACTTTACACACTAGTTTGCAGTTCAAACTGTTACTAGAATGCAAAAAAACGCTATTTAAACTTGTTTTTTTTTATGATAAAACTGGGAAGGGGGCTGCAGTCCAGCAATCTGATACCACAAGCTGCTGCTGGTACTTTTCCCCTTTCCTTTTAGTGTCCTTACAAACATTAATGACACTAGGTGGGGTATATGCTTTTCAGTCCCCCACAAGTTTAACAAATTCAAAAAAAGTCCAGTCTTTCCACTTTTTCTTTTAAAGCCATGTCTCACATTTGTTCACTAATTTCAATGTTCCTTGTCTTATTCTTATTCATCTTCATCTACCAACCACAGACTCTAGTTTAAGTCCAAAGTAATCCCAATTCTTCTAGTAAACTCATATGCTTTTTTCTGTATCTCAAACATTTTCCTTTAGAACATTAGAAACGCTTTCACTGGCAAAGTATTCCTATGAGATTTACTGTCAGAAGAATGAGAATCAGAGTCCTTTTCTGTTTGATGGCTCACTTTCTATTAGACAAACTTGAATTTCTTCCTTAGCCTGTTCTACATAAAAAGGATCTTCCAGGAAAAAATTGTTCTGAAGACAACTGGATACAGCATCTTGAAGCTCACACCTGCCTCTCGACATTCCCTGATTTCTGGGATAAACATGTTTCTCTTCTGTCTGATATACAATGAATAATCACTTTCAACAAATGCTCTACTGTCTCCACTTTTTAAATACTTTTCTCCTCTGCCACAGTTTTGTCAGGATCAACTCTTTGTGTTGGTATGTTTGCATCTTTCTGTCATGGCTGCTTTCTCCTGGCCAGGTTTGGAGCATGCACGATATGCCCTTTCAAGTAACAAATACTGCTGTGGAATACAAAGGCAGAATCTGACCAAATGTTGGTACATGGATGTTCTAGATCTAGCCAGTGTATTTGATGTGCAGAGAACCCCTCTTCCTGCTCTTCAGCATCTGTATTAGAATATAATACCAGGTACCTGTTTTCACATTTTCTTGTATTGAAAACAACTGTACAACTTGTTGAACCAGTTACACTAACAGTTGAATGTATGTTGTAGGTATCTACTAAAATCAAAGGCACAAATTAGCAAATGACTTCACTGTTCTTATGCTAAAATAATGGTCACTGGAACCTACTATCATAAATCCTACCCTGAAGCATATGGATTATCAGTATAAGCTGGATGTATTAATGTTTGTTTCCTAGAAGAAAGAAGAAACAGAAGACAATTTGCAGAAACATATATTTACATTGACAGGAAATGTGATGAGGGCACCATAAACATAATCTTGTATGCCTTCATAATTCTTAAAAAATGTTATTTTAATCAAATAAGTGTTGCTTTTTTTGGGATATTTCCAAGGTTCCAACAAAGTTACTGATGCATTTATTTTCTTTTCCTGTTAACAGTATAATTTCTGCCTCCCTCCATTTTCATCACGTGAACCTAGAACTCTGAGTATCACCAAAGCATGGGAGGACACATTACCATTTTTCACACTCTCTTTCAATGTGACTGAAATCACAAGGTATGTTATATTGTCTGCTTACACTTTACAGGTCATAATGTTGTGAGTGAGACCATGACTGTATGATGCCACAAAGAAATATAAATAATGATCTTAGAAGTAAACACATACATATATTTCATTACACAGTGTGCTTACTGTTTTTTTGCACTGCACATAATAAAACAGGAGCATAGCTTTACATTGATGAATTTCTCACTGACACAGAATTTATTAATCTAAAATCATTGACCCCTGATTCAAACAGAAGATTAATATTTCAAGTGCAATATGGCTGAAATACAATGGTAGTAATGTTATCCCCTCCACATATATATATATATATATATATATATATATATATATATATATATATATATATATAATATATGGAGGTAAGCAGGAAGTTGCCCTCTGGAACACTTACAACAGACATTTTGGTTGTTTGACTACCATGTTGCCCATTTATTTTGTTTTTGTGTCTGGAGTCAAACAGTTGTGTGTCAACTTACAGCCATGGATCCTAATAAAATACTGCTGACCTTGCAATTCCATATTGCCACTGATATGGTACACTGTCCATGCTGGATTATGAGTGGATAGAGGGCAATGGGTTGAGAGTGAGTGAGTGAGTAAGCTTTACCAGGAGCATGTCCTCCTTGTTAGATATCAGAAATAGGAAGTGATGCAATGTGTAAAGCATACACAGAACCTTCTGATGTCATAACATGAAAATACCCTACCCATCTTTCCAGTATAAAAGAAGCATTCCAAAGGTTCTACAACCAGTTGCAAGTGAGCTAAATTAGTGGCCAAGGGAGTGTATGGGGTAGTTATTATTATGGTTGAGAAAGATGGCATATGGAGACTAGTGTAACAAAATTAGAGGTCAGTGAAGGGAGAACATGAAAGACCCACAAATAGTAAAAGGGAATCAATATAAACATATGTCTTTTGTTCAGAAGGTTAATATTCCAATATGCAAAGATGGAAACTAATACAACTTGGTAGATAAAAACACAAGGACAAAGCTTGGGAATTCACACCAATCAAGTCAAATTATTGTGACTATACAGTTTCAAGTGCATTTCTAGGACAACATGGTAAATCTGCCATAAGATAATTTTTTTATAAAACCCTTTAGTAATCATAATACAGTGAAAATATAAAGCGTTATCCCTTTTGAGAACATGACGTGTTTCTGAACACTAAAGAAACTGAAATGAACCTCTTTCTATTGGTACTTCAACATCATATAAAATTAATGAAAATACCATTGATAGAAGAAATAGAATATATTAAAACAAACAGAACTTGAAGTGAACAGCAATCATCATCGATAATCTAAGTAATTGAAGCAGAATTCAAAGTACTTCAACCATATTCCCTGACTAATAACTTGGCAATAAAAGCAAAATATATGAATGGGGACAAATCAGAGTCAAAGGAAGTCAGAGATGCTATGGGCAGGTCACATTTTTTACAAGAAATTTAGAGAAGCTTAGAAAATATTATTTTTAATTTATTTATACCATTTCATTGCTAGTCGCCAATATGCAAGCTGTGCAAAAACCATTCCATACAGCAGCTTATTGTAAATAGGATAAATGCATCAATGTCACACTGTTCAGATCTGCTGAATTAACATAATGCTTTAAAATGAGGCTATGATTACATTTGTTTTTTTTTTTTTTGTTTAAGTTTCAGCTATGATGTAATGCGCTGTGAAGTAAAGTTCATGAACAAATCCAGATCTGTCGTGGTTTTACTCCTCAGAAGTGTTGTTTTGTTTTGTTTTTTTTTTTTTTTTTTTGTTCCTAAAGGCACTGCTTCCATCAAATAGGAAGGAAGATGCTCTAAAATGTATTATTGTTTGAATATCAAATAGCAGCACTACAAATAGAAAGGAAGAATTACCTTAGAGGTTTGAAATGTACATGCTCATGTGCCAGCACATTGGCACAGTTAGTCCATTTATTTCTTAAATATTAATGTTTTTCTCTGTAGTTCCCAGCCTAGGATCCTGTTACATATGTCCACTTCTGTCTGACTAGAACTGTACTTTCACATCCAAGCTGAATCTAAACCCTTCAGTCTGGAGCTCATGATTTTGTCTACATACTCATCCTTCTACCCGAGATCTTAGTCACAATTCCCCTTAATGATTTTGTGGACCAAAACAATATCCCTCTTTTCAATTCCATTTTTGAAAGAGAAAGTCCCCAGCCTGCCTAGACTTTCCTCATATAACTTATGTCCATTTTACCACATTAATGGCCTTCCTGTCTAGTCTCACTTGTCTCTCCAGAATATCTTTTCCCTTTTTCCTATACTGTCTACGAGTTGAAATATAATATTCCAACTTGGGTCTTACCAGTGACCTAAAAAGTATGAATAGTACCACCTTATTGTTGGAAACGTGTCCTGGAGATACACTCCATTATTCTGCTGGCATTAACTGCTGTCATTTTGTAATGTTCCAGAGGCTCACCTCTGTCATAATAGCAATTAATTACCCATAAGTACTTCATATGGAGGATCACATAGGATCATAGAAAGTTACTAGGCTTTTGGCCCTGAGGCCCTTATAAGTCTAGCCAAGAGTTTAGCTCATGTATAAGACAAATCAGCACCCGATGCCCTGTCCAGCAGGGACACTGGTGGAATCCCAGGGATGTATTTTCTATTTCCCATCCAGTTATCTAGGTTGTACTTAAAAAGTAGTAAAGAGGTGCTCTGCTTGATGTGGAGAGGGAGTCTATTCCACAAATGGGAGTCTCTGGGACACAAATCTGTCCCACCAACAAGTCCTATTGATGTCACAGACCAGGTTGAGGCCGCACGTGTGGGTTATTGGAGTGGAACTTGACTTATGGATATGCAGCAGTCCCATCGAGGCGGGGTCAACATTGTCTTGTGTGCCAGACAGAGGTCACCTCTGAGGACTCTGTATGAAACAGAGTAGAGGGATAGGGATTTTAGTCTATCTGTATATGGTAGATTTCTGAGGTCCTGGATTTTCCTGGTGAGGAACCTCTGTGGTCTCTCCAGCTGCTGCATGTGCTTTGCGAGGTACGTGCTGTACTCAGTATTGGGCCTTATAAGGGAAGAATACAGGAATGTTATGACCTTGTTCCTGGATAAGATACCCTTACTTATGAGGTGGGCCATGTCAAAAGCTTTCCATACAATGGAAGCAACATGGTGGTCAAAAGTCAGGTTGCTATCAATCTGGGGTGCCCAACTCCTTCACAACTGAGTGCATGCTTAGGACATTGTTATTAATGTGATAATTTGTGGGGACATCACTCTCCCCAATGGAGATGTTGATGTATTTTTTTGTATTCAGTTTGAGGCCATCAAGGCCATCATAACCACAATTATCCATGAGAGCTTCTTCATATGGAGGCTTACTAATGCCATAAGGTACAGTTGTGTAAAATCTTATCATAACAGTTGATGTCCTTCTCTCTCACTGTTGCAGTATTCTTCACTGAAGTGATATCCTGCCAAGGATAGCCCAAAGTCTGGCCAGTACACCAAAGCCTTTAGATTTTATAGGCACCATACGTCACACATATGCTCCCCGAGAAGGATGTAGGTCATATAGGTGATGTATGCATGCAAATACTCAGAACTGAATTGTCCCAATTGGAACAAGACATCCCCAAGGACAATGTAGAAAATGTACATCGAGATGAAAAAAGTTCAGAAGGGAAAGGAAACGAGAGCCCCTCAGACAGGAAGGTAACAAAAGACAAGAGCAAGAGCCGTAAGGGAGGGGGGAAACAGGGAGGAGCCAACTACTGCAACAGTGAAGGGAAGGACATCTACTGTTATGGTAAGATTTTACACAACTGTACTAAGACCTTTCATATCACTGTGGCAGTATTTGTCACTGAAGGGAGAGTTCAAGAGCTAAGAAGAAGACTGGGAGGAGGAAGGCACAGAAGAGCTCTCTACAAACGCATGCTGAATAGCCCTGGCAAAACCTGCCCTGCAAACAACATCCAGTTTGTAATGCTAAGTAAAAAGTTTGAGCAGAGGACCAAATAGAAGTTTCAAGGATGGAACTGGTGTCCACACCATTGAAAAAGGCACCAGAAGAGGCAACCGGCCTAGTAGAATGTGCCTTTACAAACAAATAAAGATATTTGCCATGAAAAGAATAACAAATGAAAATGGTCTTAGAGATCCAGGAGGAAATGGTTTTCTTGGAAACAGCAAAACTCCAAATTCTGGGATGAAAAGAAAGAAAAGTTACTCTGATTTGTGAATAACCTTTGTTTTAGATAAATAATATCTCGGCAGTCTATGCAGATCCAAGGTGTGCAGAACCTTCTCACCAGCAGGCTGTGCAGAAAGAAAAAAGGAAGAAAGTTGAATAGACTGACTAATGAATAACTCATTAACCACCCTGGGCATAAAGAAGGTATTAGTACAAAGAGACACCCTGTCTCTCTTGTGAAAAATTAAAAAAGGAGGAATTGGAAAGAGCCTGAGGCTTAGACATTCTCTTGTCCAAAGTAAGGGCCAACAGCAGAATATTTTTACAAGTACAAAGTTGCAAAAAAGCTGAACTACCAGGTTCAAAAGGAGCCCAAAGTCAATTTTTCAAGAACAAAATTTAGGTCCCAAGAAGCAGGAATAAGCCTGATATGAAGGACATCTTTAAGAAATTGCTTGACCTCAAAATGAATGGCCAAAGGAGGGCTCAAAGGCAGACAGGCAGAGATAGCTGACAGGTGAGCCTTAACTGAAGAGTATGCCAAGCCAACATGGAGCAGATCACACAAATAAGAGAAAACCAGAGTAACCCCTATTGAAAATTTATCCTGATAGTGAGAGAGGCACCAAACAGAAAATCTTTTCCATTTAGATATATATGATTTTCTGGTAGTGGGTGTCCTGCCTTCCTGCAGAACCCAAAGCACACTCTCAGAAAAGAGCTGCCTAAAAGGGATCAAAATCCTATCAACCACAGAGTCATTTGAGGAGTGGACAGATGAGGATGGATACGAGATTCCATGTATTGTGGGAGAAGATCCACCCTGTGAGGTAACTTGTAGCAATTGCACCTGACCAGATGAAAAAGAAAGAAGAACCAATGCTGTCTGAGACAAAAAGGAGACACCAACAAGATTTTGGGAGAGTCCTGCTTAATCATGTGCAGAACTCTTAGTAGCACTGGGAGGGGAGGAAAGGCATATAGAAACATTCCCTTCCAAGGAAAAGACCACTTTCCAAGTCAGATGACTTGGTAATGTTAAAGAAAATAGAGGAAACTGTGTGTTCACAGGAAATGCAAAAAGAGCTACCCGAGGAATACCCCACCAATGGACAAGGTCCAGAAACACATCTCTCTGAAGCATCCATTCTTGAGCCTGTGTTCTGGACTTGATCAGAGAGTATCCCACTAGAGTGTGCTCTGAAGGAATGTAAACTGTCTGAAGAGTCAACTGATAACTGATAGCCAGATCCCAGGCTTGAAGAGCTGGTCTGCAAAGAAGATAAGACCTTGTACCCCACTGCTTGCTGATAAACCACATCATGGTGAAATTGTCTGTGAATATCTTCATTGGGTCAGGGAGGAAAAGGGAATGAATGGTCTGTAGACACAGTGCTCTCATCTCTTTTACATTGATATGGTCTGACCTCTGGTGAAGAGGCAAGAAATCCTGAGAGTTCAGACAGCCATAAGAAGCACCCCTTACCAGATCTAAAGCATCTGTGAACAGTCCTTGGTAAGGAAGTGAAGCATGAAGGGGCAGTCCCAGACTGAGATAAATCTGCTGAATCCACCACTGGAGCTCAGGTTTGAGACAAGAAAGCAAAGGAATAGGGAACTACAGGGGGGTGGCAGTGTTGAAGCCACACTAATCTGAGGTATCCCTGAAGATTCTTCATATGAAGTCTGGCAAGAGGAAGCATGGGAATGGTGGAGATCATAAACCTCAGAATCTTGAGACATCCCCAGGCCATGACAGAGGAAGAAGAAACTGGAAGAAGGATGTCAGAGACAAAAGCCCTGAGAGCAGGAAGAAAGGCTAATATGGGAATGGGCTGAGTCTTGCAACCAAGAAAAATAGGATCCTGGGTACTGACTTCTTGAGACTGATGGTGAAGCCCAGACTTTGTAAAAAATAAGTGATAAAGTGAAGATCTTGTAGAATACTGCTGGGAGAAGAAGCCAGAATAAGCAGGTTGTCTACATAAGGGAATATCTGTATCCCTTGAAGCCAACAAAAGGCAATGACAGGAGCAAGGCATTTGGTAAATACCATTGGGGTAGCAGAGAGGCCAAAGGGCAAAGTAGAGACATAAAAATGAGAGGAAGAAAGAGAAAAAAGGAAAATTTTCCTGAACAGAGGGTGAACAATAATATGAAGATAAACATCCTTGAGGTCTAGAGAGATCAAGAGGGTCTGAGGAGGAAGAAGAAGAGGAAGCAAAGTCTAAAGATAAAGCAACATGAATGAAAGGACCTTGTGAAAAGGGTTGAGGAGAAACAGATCTAGAATTGGTCTCCATGTTCCCTCCTTCAGAGAAATCAAAAACATCCTAGTGAGTGGAATGGGTTGAATGGTGCTTTGATCCGAAAGGGATTGCCAAACCTCTGGGAAAAGAGACAGTGTTGGTCTGCAGGAAGCTGCAGAATGCCCAAAAGGAGGGGGGTCCATATCATGAAATACCCTTGAAGAATGACAGACAGCATCCAAGAGTCTGAGGTGATCTGTTGCACATTTGGGGTGATCTGTTGCACATTTGGGAGAGTTACAGAAAGGTAGAGAGACAAGGAGACCTGGCTGAGGAGCAGAGGAGGCAAAAAGTCAAATAGAAATAGGCTTGTCCTAAAAAAAGTCTTTGGAGATGTAGGGTGAACTTAGCAGGAGGAATACACCTAGACCCTTCTTACTTTTGAGACATTGATCAGTCTGTCTACAGACAAAGGCAGATTTAGAAGAGTAAAGCCTCTAAAATATGTGTATAGGGAAGACAAAAATATGCTTGAGTTCCTGTACGGCCTTACCCTTATCATGCAGGGATTTGGACAGGTTAGTAGCAGCTGTTCCAGAAAGGTTTTTATTATCCAAAGGGACATGTGACACCCGTGCACTGGCCCAATAATCAAGGAGCCTCAATCCTCACCACTAACACCAGTGAGGGGGCATCCACATTGGGAAGGATACAAATACACACACCGTAAAGTACAATTTCCCTTAAGAGCATACAGAGATCACAGTCAGTCTGGGGCTGGTTTCTCCCTTTCTCTCCAGATCCCCAATAAGGCTCCCCACTGGCACAGCTATAGGGTACAGATCTCAGCCGAGTAGTCAAGCCAAAACCTCCAGTGGCTTCTCTGTCCAACCAGTGCTTTGTGTCCCTGCCTAAGTAACTGATACACACACACACACTTTGAGATTTGGTTTATATACAAACACACAGACACTCCTGGGGAAGGATGACACAGGTTCTCCAGCTATGCCCCCTCCTGCCAGGCTATAAGGTAGTAATCACTGCCACCAACTACTCTTATCAGCTATTAAAAAGGCCCTTAACAAAGGGTGTCCAATTATTACTGTGCAATATCATTATCCAATTAGTAAGTGTGATGAACAGCAAGGCTTATTTGGAGTGGCTTTGTATAGCATCACTATGTACATGAAATGTACTCTAGAACTTAAATTATCTCTACACAAAACAGCCACAGTTGAAAGGTTAAAAAAATATTTAATAATAAATAATAACAACACAAGATAGATCTTCGCAATTCAACACAGTGCTAGTCAAGAGTTCAGAAATCAAAAATTGGAAAACATTTTGAACAAATACTGAAAAATTCTCATGGATAAAATGATTGTTTATCATGGAGGAATGTAAATATTGTAAATAGTTTTGTTATTGTTTTATTGTATTTGTTATAGGTACATTTGCGTATGTTTATAATGAAAACAAAATGAAAATGTTTTTGGGGGAAAAAGAGTTCCGAAATCACAGGAAAATGCTTAAAATAATACTGTAGAATAATCTGACATAAATATAGAAAACAGCTAGACTAAATCTGACTAAATTCCTGTCTACCTGGAAGAGCAATCACAGTTCTAAATAAACGTAAATATAGAGCAAAAGTAGAGTACTGGTGAGTGATGTTCTTCAGACAAAATCCAAAATGCTCTGATTCTCTATCCCTGAGAAAGTGTTAAAAATAATACACCACTGCTGACTCATTTTAGATTACATCATTCTTCTCTGTTTCCCAGGCTAACAGAAACTCAGAGTTTTAACATTTCTTTGATCTTGCACCCGGCCAGGAAACTACAGCAATACAATATATTATATATGTAAAATCTAGCAATTAACTTTGGTCTCAAAATAATAGAAGGAATTCCTCAGTCCAGACATTGGGCAGGATTCACGAAGCCTCCGTGTAAGAGATACATGGCTTACACGGAGGCTGCAGTTAAACGGTGTGACCAGCATGTCATGCATATGCATGAGGGCATGCTGAATCACACCTAAGGCTAACACGGTCCATGGAAGACATTAGGGGGCATGTCTGTAGGCCGAGCCCTGCAAGCGGACACGCCCCCAGAAGAGTAAAAGTGCCCAAAGTAAACACCCATGGCAGAGGCCATGGAAATGTGAATAAACACAACACAACACATGCCCCCACAGACTATGAACATAAAATATATAAATGAACATGTTATATATTTTTTTTAAATCGTAAAGATGTTTGCCCGTGAGTGTGCTCGTTTGCGCGGGCGTGCCTGTAGCTTAGCAACATTTAGCAGTCAGTGGAAAAACATATAAGAACTAAATATGCAAAGTAAACCAAGAAGCAATAGCGCAGCGGTAGAGACGTCGGCTGAAGAGCAGGCATCCATGGTTCGAGCCCCCACAACGTGAGAAACACCCTACCTCGCAAGTACGGCTGTGCACGGCCAACCCAACATGAAAAAAACGCCAAAGCCAGCACCAGAAGTTCCAAGTCTAAATATTTATTGTAGATAGACTAGTGCACAAAAGCACAGAAGTTATAGCTCGATCCTCATACTAGTTTCGGAAAAACCTTCTTCAGTGAGGAGGAAAAAATGGTAACAATTCACTGATAAGCAAGGATGCTTATAAAAGAGGCAAGACCAATCAAAATCAAGGCACATAATTTATGTGCATACATAATTAATCATGAAAGATTTTGATGTATCCTGATAACCAGACTGTTTCAATAAAATTAAATGAATATATATATTCTCGATATAGTATAAAAAATGTGAACAATGTTATTTGGCATACATACAAGTCAGAAATTGTCAAAACAGTGTCCTAATATTAAACAATACATATAATATATTGCCTAACTCAGAATAACACACGGCCAATAATAAATCTTATAAGTTATGTGATGACCTGTGATTAGTAATAAATCATGTTTATGACATACATATATTGTATATTCAAATAAATCATGCAGTATCTACTATACCACAAATTTTAGGGAATAGAGTTCAAATGTGAAGTAATCCGGTATAGTTCAACAAATCTCTGTCCCAATTCTGTAATAATGTCTAAAACTAAAGGTAACTTATTATAGATATTAATTATATATATAGTCATCATAGTATAGTTAATATACAGGGCATATTCAGGTCAATCAAAAATAAATGGCTATCGGTCTCAATTGATGGTCATATATTAGCAAAAGGCACCATCCAACTGGTATGTTCCTATAATAACAATGTAATACCCTTTGCCATAAAAAACATGTGTAAACCATACATATTCTGATTATCCTAGATGTTCATTAAGGCCAGGTGGGAATAATGCTCCTAAATGGATAGTCCAATATTTTTCTTTGTGGCTGAGTATGCTTTGCCAACCCAATTGGTTATGCCTGTTTCCCGTAACCTTGTCAATGATCATGAACATAAAGTTGGCTGTTGTATGTTTGGTAGAATGTTGGTATAAAGCATTAGTAGTTTTTTTGTTACGTATCTCACTTCTATGTTCACTGATCCTAGTTCTAAGTGGGCGAGAAGTTTTGCCCACATAAAATGCATTACAATGACATGTAGCTAAATAGATCACCCAAGTAGATGAACAATTGCCAAATATGCGTACATCATAGACTTTACTAGTATTGGCACTGGTAAATTGTTTTAGCTTATTTACCTGACAACATGAGCTGCAGTGACCACAAGGAAATGTGCCTAGCAATTCATCCCCAGAGATGGTAAGTTGTTTGTACTGTGCACCACCACTCTCCTTGTGTTTGAAATGTGAGAGTAGAGTACTCAGAGGTTTACCTCTCCTGTATGTAATGGAGCATTTGTTACCCAAAATTTGTCGTAGATGGTCATTGGCTAAAAGGATATTCCAGTTTTGATTCATAATCTCCCTCACTATCTGATGATTCCTACCATAAGTAGTTATAAATCTAATGGTGTCATCTTTGATATGTTGATCTTTATTTTTGTATATTAATAATGAGTCTCTATGCTGTCTATCACTCCATATTCGGGCAGATTCGATATCAAAACTGGAGTAGCCTCTGTCCAAAAATCTGTGTCTCAAATCATGTTTGGCTGTATCATAATCAATCTGGGAGGAGTTGATACGTTTCATTCTAAGAAATTGAGACTTGGGGATGTTGCGGATGGTGTGACGTGGATGCATGCTGGAAGCATGAAGCAAAGAATTGAATTGTGGATACTTACGGTGTGTTTTCGTATTCAGGGTATGGTCCTTGTTACGATAAATAACGCCCAAAAATCAATCCGTTCTTTATCAAAAGTGATGGAAAATTCTATACCCCATACATTATTGTTTAAGTATTCCACAAATTCAAAAAGTTATTCAGTATCTGCACGCCATACCATCCAGCAATCATCCAAGTATCTCCTCCAGATGTCCATTTCCACAAGGTAAATGTTGTGTAGAGGATTGTAAATCACATATTCTTCTAAATATGCCATAAAGAGATCAGCATATATGGGTGCAAAAGATGCACACATAGCCGTTCCGCTCAATTGCCAATAGCATTCGCCTTGGAAATAAAAGACATTTTTATTCAGAACATGTTCACACATGCATATAAGCAATGTGTTGAACCCTGGTGGATAAATTTAAGATTTGATTAGCCAAAATTCCAGAGCCTGTAAACCTCCCCAATGGGGTATGCTAGTATAGAGAGATTTCACATCTAAGGTGCACATAATCCAATTTGGGTCAAGCTGGGTATCCTGAATAATATTCAAAAACTGGGTTGTGTCCTGAATTCTGGCTCTGACATGTATCAATAAAGGTTTTAAATGTTGGGTAAGAAATTCAGACAGTGGTTCTGTCAGTGAGCCATGGCCAGAGACAATTGGTCTACCCGGGGGATGAATGATGGATTTGTGAATTTTCGGAAGCAAATATAGAATTTGCTTAGATGGGTCCTTAACCTGAAGATGTTGTAGAGTCTTAGTACTAATGATACCCTCATCCCTAGCCAAGGTAAGAAAAATGTCAATCTCTTCCTTAAATTTTTTGGTTGGGTCAATGCCCATATGCTGATAGCAATTGGTATCTGAAAGTTGTCGTAAGCCTTCTTGGATATAATCCTGCATATTTTGGATAACCACAGCCCCACCTTTATCAGCTTGTAAAATGGCACTGGTATTTTCCAACAAGCAGTGCTTAAAGATCTACACTTCCCCCACCTAGAATGTAACATTGCCCCAGACAACATGACTTCGGATGAGAAACAGGCACTTATGGAGCTTAGAAATAACCGAGAAATTGCCATTTTACAAGCTGATAAAGGTGGGGCTGTGGTTATCCAAAATATGCAGGATTATATCCAAGAAGGCTTACGACAACTTTCAGATACCAATTGCTATCAGCATATGGGCATTGACCCAACCAAAAAATTTAAGGAAGAGATTGACATCTTTCTTACCTTGGCTAGGGATGAGGGTATCATTAGTACTAAGACTCTACAACATCTTCAGGTTAAGGACCCATCTAAGCAAATTCTATATTTGCTTCCGAAAATTCACAAATCCATCATTCATCCCCCGGGTAGACCAATTGTCTCTGGCCATGGCTCACTGACAGAACCACTGTCTGAATTTCTTACCCAACATTTAAAACCTTTATTGATACATGTCAGAGCCAGAATTCAGGACACAACCCAGTTTTTAAATATTATTCAGGATACCCAGCTTGACCCAAATTGGATTATGTGCACCTTAGATGTGAAATCTCTATACTAGCATACCCCATTGGGGAGGTTTACAGGCTCTGGAATTTTGGCTAATCAAATCTGAAATTTATCCACCAGGGTTCAACACATTGCTTATATGCATGTGTGAACATGTTCTGAATAAAATGTCTTTATTTCCAAGGCAAATGTTATTGGCAATTGAGAGGAACGGCTATGGGTGCATCTTTTGCACCCATATATGCTGATCTCTTTATGGCATATTTAGAAGAATATGTGATTTACAATCCTCTACACAACATTTACCTTGTGGAAATGGACATCTGGAGGAGATACTTGGATGATTGCTGGATGGTGTGGCGTGCAGATACTGAATATCTTTTTGAATTTGTGGAATACTTAAACAATAATGTATGGGGTATAGAATTTTCCATCACTTTTGATAAAGAACAGATTGATTTTTTGGACGTTACGATTTATCGTAACAAGGACCATACCCTGAATACGAAAACACATCGTAAGTATCCACAATTCAATTCTTTGCTTCATGCTTCGAGCATGCATCCACGTCACACCATCCGCAACATCCCCAAGTCTCAATTTCTTAGAATGAAACGTATCAACTCCTCCCAGATTGATTATGATACAGCCAAACATGATTTGAGACACAGATTTTTGGACAGAGGCTACTCCAGTTTTGATATCGAATCTGCCCGAATATGGAGTGATAGACAGCATAGAGACTCATTATTAATATACAAAAACAAAGATCAACATATCAAAGATGACACCATTAGATTTATAACTACTTATGGTAGGAATCATCAGATAGTGAGGGAGATTATGAATCAAAACTGGAATATCCTTTTAGCCAATGACCATCTACGACAAATTTTGGGTAACAAATGCTCCATTACATACAGGAGAGGTAAACCTCTGAGTACACTACTCTCACATTTCAAACACAAGGAGAGTGGTGGTGCACAGTACAAACAAATTACCATCTCTGGGGATGAATTGCTAGGCACATTTCCTTGTGGTCACTGCAGCTCATGTTGTCAGGTAAATAAGCTAAAACAATTTACCAGTGCCAATACTAGTAAAGTCTATGATGTACGCATATTTGGCAATTGTTCATCTACTTGGGTGATCTATTTAGCTACATGTCATTGTAATGCATTTTATGTGGGCAAAACGTCTCGCCCACTTAGAACTAGGATCAGTGAACATAGAAGTGAGATACGTAACAAAAAAACTACTAATGCTTTATACCAACATTCTACCAAACATACAACAGCCAACTTTATGTTCATGATCATTGACAAGGTTACGGGAAACAGGCATAACCAATTGGGTTGGCAAAGCATACTCAGCCACAAAGAAAAATATTGGACTATCCATTTAGGAGCATTATTCCCACCTGGCCTTAATGAACATCTAGGATAATCAGAATATGTATGGTTTACACGTTTTTTATGGCAAAGGGTATTACATTGTTATTATAGGAACATACCAGTTGGATGGTGCCTTTTGCTAATATATGACCATCAATTGAGACCGATAGCCATTTATTTTTGATTGACCTGAATATGCCCTGTATATTAACTATACTATGATGACTATATATATAATTAATATCTATAATAAGTTACCTTTAGTTTTAGACATTATTACAGAATTGGGACAGAGATTTGTTGAACTATACCGGATTACTTCACATTTGAACTCTATTCCCTAAAATTTGTGGTATAGTAGATACTGTATGATTTATTTGAATATACAATATATGTATGTCATAAACATGATTTATTACTAATCACAGGTCATCACATAACTTATAAGATTTATTATTGGCCGTGTGTTATTCTGAGTTAGGCAATATATTATATGTATTGTTTAATATTAGGACACTGTTTTGACAATTTCTGACTTGTATGTATGCCAAATAACATTGTTCACATTTTTTATACTATATCGAGAATATATATATTCATTTAATTTTATTGAAACAGTCTGGTTATCAGGATACAACAAAATCTTTCATGATTAATTATGTATGCACATAAATTATGTGCCTTGATTTTGATTGGTCTTGCCTCTTTTATAAGCTTCCTTGCTTATCAGCGAATTGTTACCATTTTTTCCTCCTCACTGAAGAAGGTTTTTCCGAAACTAGTATGAGGATCGAGCTATAACTTCTGTGCTTTTGTGCACTAGTCTATCTACAATAAATATTTAGACTTGGAACTTCTGGTGCTGGCTTTGGCATTTTTTTTTTTTTTTTTTTTTTTTTCGAGCCCCCACAACATCAATTTTTATTTTTAGTAAAATAAGCACGAAACAAGTCCCTGACAAATATGTACACATATAAAATCATATTTTATGTAAAATGTAATGAAATAGTCCATTTATTTTGAAGAAATGTGAGATAACAAAACAATAAAAAATGCGAGATGTGCCTATAGCTGAGCTACAGTTTAACAAGGTGAGTGCATCTGCCTGTAGGTGAGCAGTGGTTTAACAGGTGTAAAATGAGTGCCCGTAGGTGAGCAGTGGTTTAACACACTGAAACTGTGTGCCCCTAGCTGAGCTGAGCGTAATATGCATGCTGACAGCCAAATGAAGCGTAAACCAGCGTAACCCGTTTGCGCGGAGCTGCACATCGTGCTAACAAGCTAACCGGCGGGCAACATTGAGCAAGCTGTATCAAAACTGCCTTTACACAGACACACCCCCTAGCCTGTCTAGACAGTCATAAAAAATAAAAAGCAGTGGCCAGGTTCAAACCCAGGATACTATGCACCATAGTCAAGGTACTGAACCACTAAGCCATGACAGCAGTACCTAGAAATGCAGAAATAGCAAATATATAGGAATGAATACAAAGTGGAGCATGACAAAGCAGGTTTTGTAAAGTTGATACAATTCCAAAATGGCCAATCACAGATATGTGCGGGAAAAACGGCATATATAAGCCCCATAGGCGGGAATACACAGCATAAACGATTGTAGAACTAACTTGCAGCCAGAATGTCAGGAGTAGGTGAGGGTAGTTGCTTTCGAGCACAGAGGTGGGGCATTGAGGAGTCCAGATACATGGTCTGGCTCCTAGTCCACAATCATGAGGCCCAACTCATGCAGGGCCAGGTCCTGTGGGGAGCATATAGGGCTGAGGCATGCGACCGCTTGGCTCATGATCTCACCAGTGCCACAGGGATTCCAAGGACTGGTGAGCAGGTCCGTCACCACCATGCGGACCTGAAGAGACACAAGCAGGACCAATTGAACCTTTGGATCCAGGAGGCCCGGCAAATGCCCAACGCCCCACTACTGAGTAAGTTACATTTAATTATGTATGTAAGAAATTAAACTAGCTGATATTATGGAGATGTGTATTCCAATATCACTTAATTTATATTACAGCTGCAGGTGTTCGTTCTGCGAACCGCAGAGCCTATGGCAATAGGCTGGTGTGGTTGCGCCACCAGGCAGGTCAGTAATCCTCTCCCAGTAACTGTAAAGAAATATAAAAGTATGACAGTTAGCAAAAGAGTGCAGTGTAGTCACTAAGTAATAAAATGTGCAAGTAACATTGTAAGAGTGTTTGCAAGTATTGCTTGATTACAAAAGTGTGTTTCAGTCTGTAATCCAAACAGAAAAATGAAAATGTCTGAAATAAAGTCTGAAATAAAGATGCCCCACCTGTAATATAACAGTACACAACCTGCAGCAGGCTGAAAAGTACAGTTGCAGAAGATGAGAGAATCACATGTGTGAAATATACCCCTGTTGAAATACTGAAACATGACAGAAGTGAGACTGCTGGAAAGGATTGTAATAACTACAGGTAAAACATGTCAATAAAGCCTAGAAGTAAGTACCATCCTGAATAATAAAATGAAAACAAGTGAGAGAGTGTGAGAAAGAGTTATGAATCCACCAATAAAGTAGTAATAACCCCTGAATAAAGTATACTGCAGTCAGTACAGAATGAAATGAATGTGACAAGCAGAACCAAACAGTGAAATGTGTTCAAAGTGTTGCTGCAGCTGGAATGTGTATCCCAAAATCTGGATATGTTGCTCTCAGTCTGCAATATGCAGATAGTATGATTGTCTGAAATACCAAACATCCACAGTTGTCTATAGCTATATAAAGCAAATGTAGCAGGATGATGTAGCTGAACAAAGCCAGATATGAATGTGTATGAAGAACAATAAAATGTATATTGATGTAGCAGTAACAGTCCTATCACCAAATTGAAGTAGTTATCATATAGGAAACTGTAGTTAGAACAGTAGTGTGTATATATCTGCAGCTATTAGAAATGTACAGCATATGTATTGGTATTCGAAGGTGTTAATATTATTTTCTTCACCCCACACTATAACCACATATAACCCATTCCACATGAAAATGGTATGTGCAATCACAATTAACACCCCTGGACATTTGTCCTGTTGGGTCATGAATATTTGCATGTCCGTTGATGCATCTGCCCTGTTCATACATCCAAACCTGATGGCCTGTTGCCATCAATCAACCCTGCATGTTGTTGGACTGTGTATTGCTGTTCAAATTATGCATGTGTTATGCTCGCTGTTCAATGGTGTGAATATCTGGGTGTTTGGTTAATGGGAATACTAATGCATGCTGTTACAACTAATTGCGAATGGTATTGTATGTTACTAACCCAAACTGTCATGACATAATGCAAAACATAGGATGACAGGGAAGGCGGGTTCCAGTGGACCCACCTCTCCCACCTCAGCTGGCGAGTGCACCTGGCACTAGTGCCCAGTCTGGACCCTCCTCCAGTGGCCCTGTGCCACCTGCGGGTGGAAGCGCTGCAGGTGATGGGGCCTGTCCCCCCTCTGCAAGTGTGGCTGGAGGAGAACCACCACTCACCCTCCGTAGCGTCCGGACTGTGGTGCGTAGGGAGATCTGGGACTCTGTTCTTGGGCCCCTACGCCAGCTTGAGGCACAGGTGGCACAACTTACGGGCATGCCTGTTGCCCGGCCTACACAGCCCCCAGCACAGCCCCATCCTGGGCAGTGAAGGAACAGTGGCAACTGCCCATGGGTGGGGATATCAGTTCCACTGTTGCCATCTGTGGGCTCATGGGCTCTGGATATCCAAACATCCGTCCCCGTCAATTGTGTAACCCCCCCACACGTGTCTTACACTGCCCCTGTATGCGCCTTGTTTGTCTTGTCTGTTGACCTACCCAACCTACCTCCCCAGCTATACCGACTTCCTTCACCTGACATACCACTCTCACCTGAAAAAAAAAAAAAAAAGGGCATTCTGTACCCACAAAAAATTACGCCCATACATAGCTGCCCATTCCACACACATGTCTGCTGGACATGGAAACTATCAATTACAATTGGCTGTACAACAAGTATTATTGTTGTCCTGACACCTCTCTCAGGGGTGGAAGGTTTCAAATGTCGCACCAAATTACAAACATATGCACAGCTGTTGCTGATGAAGAAATGGGCAGCTATGGGCCTTACCTACATCCCTCCTCAAAACCCAAGCTTGTTTCCCTACTGTCTTACCCTCTTTGTGACCCCTTTTTCACCACTTTCCTGTCTCCCCATTTTCATTTCTTTCAGAGAAAATAGCAGGTGTGCCAGAGTAAGCACTGTTAAGTGGTTGTAAGGGGTGTGCTGAGCTGAACGCCAGTGCGCATGCGGAGCTCACAAGAAACCAGCTAACCAGGTTACAACTGCTTAAAAGTGCCTTAGTCACTCTGATTGACAGGTCCTGTAGTCAGTTCAAAAGCAAAACAAAACTGTCAGTCCCGAACCCAGGACCTTGGAAATAGTAGTCTGCATGACCTACCACTAAGCCATGACTCTTATACAAGCTCATTGTGCTAAAATAAATATATCATGTAATAGTAGGAATGAATGTAAAGGGAATATAGGATGTGTAGTACACAAAGCATGTCATTCATACTTACTGTCAGAACTAGTGGATTTCTATAATAGTTGTGTGTGAACAGAAACAGCCATGCTAGTTGGTAGCTAGTAGGTAATAATGTCAGTTAATGTACATATATAAATGTATGCATATTTACATATATATATATATATATATATATATATATATATATATATATAGTTGTAGGTGTCAGTGTGCATACACACTTACTACAGGAAACAGGAGAGAGGAATGGAGAAATGTGAATCTACAACACAGCCTGAATCATGAGAGAGAGATACTAACCTTTATAGGTCCATAGGTTCATAGGTTCATACTAGGCTATCTGCCCTAGGGCATTTATAAGCCTAGCCAGCGTGTGTTTGGCTTTCGCCACCCATTTTAAATTAATTTTGCTATGCCCTTTTTCGAGGTTAGTATACTGTGCCTCTGTCTAACAGTGACACAGAAGTGATACCCGGTATAAACCTACGATCTCCCAACCACACATCAAGATTCCTCTTGAAGAGAGTCAATTAGGGACTCTGCCTAACCTGGACTGGGATTTTATTCCAGAGTGAAGGGAGCCTCTGGGTTATGAAGCTGTCCCTCCAGCATGTCCTATTTATTTCAGTGCTGAGGTTCAAGTCTCTCGAGCGTGTAGCTCGATGGGATTTGGATTTTTTGAGGTGCAGCATGTCCCTTAATTCCGGGTTGGACATGGCCTTATATGTCAGGCACAGGTCACCTCTGAGCAGGCGGTATGCCACTGAGTAGAACTGGAGTTTCTTTAACCGGGCAGCATATGGCATCTGTTTGAGCCCTTTGATCCTCTTAGTGAGGTACTTTTGGGGTCTTTCCAGTTGCTGCAGGTGTTTGGTAAGGTACATCCCAAAAGGGGCATTGTACTCGATTATGGGCCTGATGAGGGATGAGTAAAGAGGCACGATGACCTCCCCTAATCTAGATGTGAATCCCTTCATGATGAGGTGGGCTATATAAAATGTTTTTCTAACCACTTTGGCCACGTGGTTGTCAAATGAGAGATTGCTATCAACTTGGGTCCCCAGGTCCCTAATTACTTCTTCTGTACTTAATGGATTACCACCTATGTGGTAATTTGTGGGCACTTTGTTTTTGCCAAAGGGATGACTATACACTTTTGGCATTTAGCTTGAGGCCATGGCTCTGGCACCAGTTGTCTGTTTCTATGAGGCCCTTTGGAGGATGCTTGTGTTGGCTGGAGAGTCGATTATGGCACCAGTTTGCAGTCATCTGCGAACTTGGTCAGCCACAGTCCTTCTGTGTTGGCCTGTACCTCCGAGAAATATATACAAAACAAGAGAGGTCCCAGGACTGAGCCTTGTGGGATGCCACTTGTAACTGGTTTGGAGTCTGACATGGCTCCAGCAATTCTAACCATGTGGGTTCTGTCCTTGAGCCAGTTTGCAACCCATCTAGTGACATAGGGGTTTATATTTAAGCTGGTGAGCTTATCTATAATGCCCGAGTGGGGTATTGTATCGAAGACTTTTGCGAGGTCCAGATAGGCTGTGTACTGATTACACTCACAGAACAGTGTCCACAGCATACCAGCATGGTCCCCGCCCTTACAATCTGAAAGGGCAACGCCTATCTCACATACCCTTTTATAGCACTGTCCTGAAATCACAGTGAGAACTGCAATCAGTACACAACTGGCTGCATGCAATTAGCAAATGCTGGCTTACAATTGGTGCAGAGGCCATCACATGGACTTATGCAGATACCTACAAAAGCATCCTGTACTCACACTCCACACATGCAATACATTCATTGCACTGTCTGGAGGCAGACAGAGAGAGAGAGAGAGAGAGACAGAGAGAGAGAGAGAGAGAGAGAGAGAGAGAAAAAACACAAACAACAACACACGGTACACACACTGAGTTGAAGCTGTCAGCAGTGACAGTACCAAGCCATGCCAGCAGCAGCAGGAAGCAGTAGTAGCGGTAACACAACCAGCTGCGACAAACACAGGTAATGTAAAGTAACAGGTTAATAGTCTGCATACTGTGAACTCTCCATATGTGTCATATGTCTGTATCTATAGGTATGTCCATGTGATATGTTGTGTGCACGTAGGTCCACCAAAAGGGGATGACTATACATTACATGTCATTCAGTGTTAGGCCATGATCCTGGCAGCAGTTGTCCATTGCAGTGAGGCCTGTCTGTAGGATGTGTGTGTCAGCTGGTGTAACGACTATGGCGCTTAGTTAGCAGTCATCTGGGAACTTTGTCATCCATAACCCGCACATGTTTGCTTTTACATCTGAGAAATAAATGCCAAACAAGAGGGGTCCTAGGACAGAGGCCTGTGGGATACCACATGTGACTGGCATTGAGTCTGACATGGCTCCTACAATATCGATATTATGGATTCTGTATGTCAACCAGTGTGCAATCCATCATGTGACATATGTAGTAACATGTAAGCTAATTAGCTTGTGTATGATGCCTGAGTGGAGTACTGTGTTGAAGGCCTTAGGCAAGTCCAGGTAGGCTGTATGGATTGCGTTGCCCTCATCAATGGCTGTAGTGACTGTTTTGAAAGGTCAAACAGGTTCAAAAGGCAGGATCAGCCCATCACAAAGGCAAACTGGCCAGGAACAAGTGTCTGCAGGTACCCAATATCGCTGTATATGTGTCCCATACTGAATCATTCCATAGCTTTGCAGACCAGGCTGGTTAAGCTTATGGTGCGGTAGTACCCAGGGTCAGTAGAGGTGCCTCCTTAGTAGAGTGGGACCACTGTTGCTGTATGCCAGTGTTCAGGTACATATCCTGTAGTATGGCCAAGGTTAAATATCAGTCTTATATGCGGTTGTATGTCCTCTTGGAGTTCACGTAGCACACATCCAGGGATACCATCAGGTCACATTGATGCTGTGTGTCCTGCTTTGCTGAGGGCGGCCCTCACCTGGACATGTGAGATGATAGGGAGGTTACATTCAGCTGTGATAAGTATTTCTAAGTGTGGGGGAGAAGGAGGGGGGATATGTGCACCGAACCTGTCTGCAAGAATGTTGCCAATATCTGTGTGTTCGGTGAATGTTAAGTAGGTGTGTATTAACTCAGAGCATATCTGAGGCGTTTGGTCCATATGTGTAACATAACTGAAGAAGGCCTTGTGGTTATCTATTGTGTTTGTGGCCATTTCCCTCCCAGAGTAGGCCGTGGATGTTGTTATGAGAGACCGTAGCTTATTACCAGTGCTGACCACAGATGCCTTCCCATAATGTGAATCTGCTCTGTCCTGCAGTAGCCTTCTATCGTTATACAATCTGCCTTTGGCTGGGGTCCACCGGGCAGGATGCCTAACCTTTGGGTTAGAAATGTGTGTGCATGTTCCATGCAATCTTTGGGATGTCCATGGGAAGCATTCACAAAGGGGTCAGCAGTGTGGGTTGTGGCTTCCACTGGCCCAGTGGGCTGCATGGATACCATCTCAGTCCTAACAAGTGAATAACTGTCTAATCACATACATATCAAAGTAGTCTACTGTGCTGGTGGTGGTGGTGATGGGATATGTATATCCAGGCCGAGTAACTTGTGTCCAGATCACACTAGTGGATGGCGTTCCACATACAGTACCTTGGTATGAACCCCCAGAGTGAGGTTGTGCATTGGACCTGTCGCAGTGTGCTGACCGATGGGGCATGCTACTATGTTGTATGGAATGTGGCAGGTATTGTTGCACAGGTGTTGGCTGAGCACTGATATCTGGCCATGTACTTGTGTATCCACCAAGAGACACACACATGCTACATATGGGAGTAGTAGTATATCACTGCAGTTGAGTATCATGTATAGTATGTGTGCCATATATTGCTGACATAGTCTCCTGATATCCTGTTTGTGTTCTCTTCCAGGGACATGGCGCGTCAGTGTAATCCCGCCTACTCTGCAGCAGAAGATGAGGAGATACACCAGAGCCTGGTGCGGGATTATGACATACTGTTTTCCCGCACCAGCCAGAATCAGCAGGAGAGAGCTGCACTGTGGAAAGATCTTGTCCGTAGGGTAAATGACATTGGCACGCATAATAGGACATATGAGCAGGTACGACATCACTGCAGTGATTTAATCAGAAATGTCCATCAGCGTGCATCGGATATCCACAGGCAACAGGTTGCCACAGGAGGTGGGGTGGCCACACATCCCCCCCTCACCAGACTGGAGGGGCTACTCCTAAGTGTTGTGGCTCCAGCCCCGGAACAGCAATAGGAATACACCTGCATCATGATGGAGGCTGGATCCACACAGCAGCACAACATGGAGTGTACAGGTAATATGCCATATGTACACTTGACTGTTCTGTACACTGTTAGTGTATGCATGTGTAAGGTGTGTCCGTGGTATGTAGCTGTCAACATAGTATGTAATTGTGCAGGTGTGATATTGGCAATATCAGCAGCTGATGTGTGAAAGGCAACTGGTGTACTACTGCACTGTATCATATGCAGTATCAATGGCACAGTTGTGCCCACTGACATTAACCTCCTCATTTCTGCAGGTCCCTCTGGTGTCACAGCAGGGCAGGCCATCCATGCTGGTGAGTGTGTTTTAACAATACCTATAATAGTCCTGATAGTGCTGGTAATACTAGTATAACTCAGCAGTGCTCTGTGTGTAAACTGCGGGGTGTGCATGTGTGCATGTGTGCCTGTGTCCACGTGTGCATGTGTGCCTGTGTCCACGTGTGCATGTGTGAATGTGTGCATGTGTGCCTGTGTCCACGTGTGCATGTGTGCATGTGTCCACGTGTGCATGTGTACACGTGTCCATGTGTGCACGTGTCCACATGTCCATGTGTGCATGTGTGCATGTGTGCATGTGTGCCTGTGTCCACATGCACGCATGTGCATGTGTGTGCATGTGCAAGTGTGCATGTGTGCATGTGTGCACGTGTGCATGTGTGCATGTGTGCCTGTGTCCATGTGTGCATGTGCATGTGTCCATGTGTGCATGTGTGCATAAGTGCATCACTGATAACATTGTGTGGACACTGTAAACTGTGTTTCCTGTCTTCCTCCCACAGGTTCTGGTGCTGCTCTGGTGTCCTGCAGCAGGGAACCTGAATCTGGTGCCAAAGGTACTGATAATGATGATATCTGCGTAATGGCACAGGAAGGTATGTCAGGGTCCGCCATTGGTCAGCCAATTGACAGTACACAGCTGTCAACCCCATCATTGCGCACAGTCATCCTGCCAGTACATCCTATGTCACCATTGTCCCTAGGTGATGGACAGGATACAGTGGGCATTGACCAGGGTAATGTGGTATCTGTGGCACATGCTTCCCCACACAGCAGCCATGGGCAGGGTCCTGCGATGGTACCACACAGACAGTTGCCCATGGGTTCTCGTGGGAGCATCCATGGGCATACTGCCTCTGGCAGACGTGCCCAAAGAGGTCTGTCAACCTCAGCTATGTTTCGGGCTGTCATGCAGGCACAGTCGCGTATGGAAAGGTACACCAGACAGGGTCTGAGGGAGCTGAGAGCCTGTTGCACAGCCATGACTGACAGTATGCGTGACATCGCGGATGCTATCCATAATTTCACCGATGTTATAGACAGACGTTGCGGGGACATATTACAGCAGTTCCACAACCACATGTCCATGAGCCAGGGCAATGGTGGGCGGTTGCGGCGTCGACGTGGCTGTATGCTAGCAACAGCAGCAGCTGGCAGTCAGTGCGGATGACAACAGGCCCGCGGACACCCCCATAGTGCCAGCAGCAGCCTCAGCAATGCTGGGTCTGTGCTGTCATCGGAACGCCCCAGAAGACCACATGCACGTGGCTCTGGACAGTCCCAACAGGGACCTGTGTCCAGTCAACACACTCCTGCTTCTGATGACAGTACCCAGTCTGGCTTAGTACCGGATACGGTCCGTAGCACCCCTGCCAGGCACAGGTACCGTGTCCATGCCCACAGACACTGTTCTGTATGACCTGCCAGGAGCAGTCTGTGGCTGTCCACAAACTCCTGTATATGGCAACCATAAGGTGGAACTGTGTGCGTGCATACACACATGCAAAATGTTAACACCTAGGGCTACCACATACATGCACACACTGCACCAACAGTGCCCCACCCTGTACTGCTGTCCCTCACCAACACACATACACACACATGTCAATTGGTGGTATCAGTGGCAGACTCAGGCATACCTAATTCACACCCTGTGCATATGATGAAACTGCACCACCTCCTGCAATCTCCAACATCAGTGCAGGAACAGGTAAACACGTTGCTGATGCACAGGGTGACTACATAGAAGTGTATTAGTAGTATCATGTTGGTAACAGTACAGTGTGCTGATATGACTGTGTGTATATCCCAGCATGCCTGATGCAATAACCGTATGACTGTCCTGAATTGTTATCTACACCCATAGTACTACCAAAGTGTAACAGCTGCACATTATTGCATACCGTTGGTAAGGATGTCAACAGATAGCCACATACATGGGTAGCACAGGGGGGAAGCTAATCCAAGTAGTGATACGCAATGATGGACATGTACAGTAATGGTGACAAGTTGCCCACAACGACTATGCAATATGGACGTTTGCGCATGTTGATATGTGTGCAGTACCAATGTAATCCAAATCACAATTAACTATGACATAATATCAGTTCTACCATGGACATCTGAGCTGTGCATTCCTGGGTACATGTTGATAGTGCCTACATATTTGCACTGTTACCTACTGTTAGTGTTACCCCTTCTTTGTTGTACAATGGACTACTTCCAGCCCTGCTTACTGTAGCTTTGTTTGCATGCATGTTCGCTTGGGGTTCCCTGGAACACTGCTTCCACCTGCAATGCAGAGTTACAGTGCTTCTGTGGACTCCTAGTGACATCTGCATAGCGTACTATATGTATGTCAAGTTTACACATGACAGAACGTCACTGTCTGTCCTGTTCGCATGTACGTTGCCTATGACACATTGCACATGTCTTACCTGGCATTTACCCACGTGTGCAGTCATATATGCCAGTGCTATGAAATCAGTAGCAGTACACCCACACATACACACCTTCAGTATGTTGTTCCCCATTGGCCCTATGTGTTGGTAATCACCATGGCAATCACACTACTATGGTAGCATGTGCAAAGGTAACCTGTGAATCACCTCTATGGTCCAGTTGTGGTTTATGTGAGTCATGTGGCAATGTCACAGCTGCCACATGTATGCAGTCAACCCTCACCCTGGCCAGGAACATACAACACATGTGTGGGATGCCACCACATAGCCAATCTGGGGACTGAGCACTCTGAACCCAGTAATGCCATACCCTGTCAGGTGGCATGACATACTACAGTGACTACAATACCAGTCTGACATAGACCCACACTGACAGCAATCTGAACACACTGGGGCATACTTGGAGACTGAGAATAGCATCCTGCCTGAGCATCACACACCTCCGCAGCTGGCACACAGGCATATGTTACATCAGAACAGAGCACATGCCACACATGGCACACACATCCCATGTGCCACACACTCACAGCCTGTAGGGCTACACAACACACCTGCTACAGATGTGTCAGGTACCTCTCTTGGCCGCTGCATTGGGGTCCTGCTCAACAGGCTGTACATGGTGAAGGTCACAGTGATATGCCTGTGGGGCACTATGGTCCACCACAAAACACATGCATACAGGTCAGTCAGAGGCATGGATACATATGATTCAGTCATTGACCATGCCACTATGGATGACCTGAGACATACCTCCCTGGACTACATGATAGGGAACATAGAAGGGATCTCTCAGCATGTGGCACGGGCCAGTATGAGCCTGATCTTGGCTGCCATCATACCCTCACAAGGTATGCTACCACTATATGTAGGAAGGGTGTTCTATTTCTACATTCTGCTCAATCTCCAATGTCATTCATAGGGTATCCACTGGCTGTCAACATGTGCTTACATGCTAGAGAAGCCACAATGATTTGCGAGGGGCAGCTTGCACGTGACACCCATGGGCCATTGTATATTGGCGAAGCCCCTTGATACACACATAGTGCCTTTTGCTGCAGGACACGGATTACATAGCCACCTCCGTGGGTATCACACAGGATAGGACACTAACAGTGATGCTACACAACACCAGCAGTGTACACCGCAAGATGCATGCACTGGACACTGTCCTCAGCACGGTGAACTGCAATGTCTGTGCAGTACCAGAGTCCTGATTCACGGCTCACAGGTGCTACCCATCACTGCCAGGTTATACCTCATACCATGCCTGTCGTCCCCTACACATGTAACACACATGGACAGGGGGGTGGTATCTCAAGGCACCACAGATACACACACCTCCAGGTTGTTGGCACAGCACAAAGCATCAGGGCCTATTCATGTGCAGCTAACAGTGTGTCAGACTGCCTTCTGGTTCATAGCCTGGCACACACAACCCTCCCATACACAGGAAACCCACCTATCCTCCATAACAACACTGGCAATATGACAGTCTCAAGAAATGTCTTTATATGGCCGGACTGCATCCAGCCAAACATTGTGCATGAGCATTACTGTAGCTACAACACACTAGCTGAAAGGTTCCCAGCATGTGGTCACTGTATTGCAGTGGAATAACATGTTACCACTCCCACAACAGGTGGGAACATGCAGCACCTGTACATCGACTACATGTAGACTATATGGCCCAGGCCAGATGTGTATCCCCTGCTGTAGGTATTTTACCATATACACCCACACTGTATAGACACATACTGCGTGCGGCCCCTGCACAGTAAGACACAGTCATATTGTTATGCATTGCGAATACCATTTATCCACTCGAGGCACGTGTCAGACATGGTAACTACTGCAGGTCACAGGTATTTATGTGTATGTGTCACACACATACATCATGTGCATTGCCATTGCTGGTTTAGGCAATGGCATGCATTGTTATGCACAAAGACCCACACAAGGTCATAATGTGTGGCACAACCACACATGGCAGTTGTGGGTTTCCAAAACATACCTTTCTGTACTCTGACAATGGTAACAGACCCAGTAGCGGAGCCCACTATTGGCATTACTGGCCAAGTAGCCCTGTTTGGCTGTGCTGATAGTGTGGTGACATCCCCTGTGTTTACTGGGGGAATATGCAGCATCTGGTGTATTGTAGTATTTGCCAAAAGGATCTGTTCTCTCACACTTGCAAATACACACACCCTACTACCCCCACACACACACTTGCCGGATTCATACCCCTACCTAACTATGTCACGACACGTGAGAGAGACGCATTAGCGAAGTGCACTATTCGGATTACTAGAAGGTTCCTCTTCTCTGGCTGTACTTATAGGGTGCTGACATCATCAGTGTTTGGAAAGGGTAATGTGCATTATGTAGTGTGATCTCCTGATTGCCAAAAAGAACATGTTTTTTATACAGAATTGCACACACACAAACTCCCCACATCCAAACACACACACACTTGCAGGTTTCAAACTCCTACCTAACTATGTTATGACACTTGAGAGAAACGCTTTAGCAGAGTGCACTATTCGGATTACTGGGAGGTGCCCCTTCTCCAGCTGTATGTATAGGGTGCTGACATCATCAGTGTTTGGAAAGGGTAATGTGCATCATGTAGTGTGATCTCCTGATTGCAAAAAAGCACGTCTTTCATACAGAATTGCACACACACAAACTCCCCACATCCAAACACACACACTTGCAGGTTTCAAACTCCTACCTATGTTATGACACTTGAGAGAGACGCATTAGCAGAGTGCGCTATTCGAATTACTGGGAGGTTTCCCTTCTCCTGCTGTACTTATAGGGTGCTGACATCATCCGTGCTTAGATAGGAGAATGTGCATCCTGTAGAGTGCTTTCACAGTTGCCAAAAGGGACACCTCCCTCACACAGACTTGCACACACACTAACCCCCCTCCACACACACTGGGCAGTTGCAGGATTTAAACCCCTACCTAACTATGTTATGACACTCATGACAGATGCATTAGCAGAGCGCTATTCGAATTACTGGGAGGTTTCCTTCTCCTGCTGTACTTATAGGGTGCTGACATCATCTGTGCTTAGATAGGGGAATGTGCATCCTGTAGAGTGCTTTCACAGTTGCCAAAAGGGACATCTCCCTCACACAGACTTGCACACACATCAACCCCACACACACACACACACACTGAGCATTTGCATGGTTCGAACTCCTACCTACCTATATTATGACACTTGAGGGAGACGCATTAGCAGAGCACGCTAACCGAATTACTGGGCATCTGGTCTGCACCTGCAGTATTTATAGGGTGCTGACATCTTTATTTCTACAGAGGTATGTACATCAAGTACTACCTGTCAGGTGGGAGATAGCATATATATGCATTTGCAGCCACCTACGTCAGGATTATGTTCTATACCATGCTTCATGACCACAGGACCTGTAACACACAGCACAATCAGTCCAGAACACCACTCCCACATCCAGGACACACACTTTGCTTCCCTGGGAACAGTGCCGGGATATGCAGGTGTTCACATACACCATTCCAGTTGTTAACATCAGGTACAGGCATATTGTGTGTGGGAACTACTCAGGCCTCTACCACCTTACCCTACAGCCACTACAATTTGTGGGTCCATGTGCTATGGCAGAACCACTCACCACAGCCACATGGGGGAATACATATTGCACCTGTCCATCTGCAACATGGGTGCTCACTGTTCCACACCAGAGGTAGACCACCATTGTTGATATCTAACCATACCCACCTTTCCCTGGACATCCATATCCCATCCCCACCCCCAGGCAAGGTTGTCACTGCAAACAAACTGTATTTAGCACAAGCAGACTCTACACTTGTGAAGACTGGGGTGGACGACTTCAAAGGACCCATGCTGGGGGACTATACTGGCCACTCTGCATAATCCTTGACAATTGCATTCTATGAGCATGTGTAAGGTTTGCATTGATCATGCTATCCCACATATATCCATGACTGCTCCACAACAAGACACCTGTCAGGTGTACACCAGCCATATATGAGCCGTCCAACAGACAGAGTGAGCTAATACATTGCAGAGCTGTAGCCCACAGAGGGAGGACATCTGTGAACAGTACCGCACGACACTTCATTCCCACATAATCATCACAACACAGTGTTGACAGTGGAATTGTCCAGACAATGCAGATAGGGCTCCCCTCAGTCTGTTATTGATGCCCACTTACTGTTAGAGGTCCTCAGCAACCCTCTTCCAGCACACACCAACAACATGGCTGTGGCTTAGCACATTCAAACCCTGGGATCTCCACTGTGCCCCTGCTTGACAGAGGCACAGCTCACTAGCCTCACACGTTGCCTTATGTGACCTACTTTACAGTGGCACAGTAGCCTACTTTACTGGGGATGCAGATGCCAAGCACACTCTGGCTAAGCTGTCATTCCCTAGGGCAACAAGCCTAGTATTGACCTCTACACCCATATGTTCAATTGTCAGATGCACAATATTTGTTGTGCTGTTAGACTGTTTGCAGGTTTTTATTGCCATAGCATTCCCAGTTCCTATGAACAACTTGTGTATCTGTGGAAGATGTTTGAATATGAGGGTGATCCACTATATCACTTATGTCTCTGTAGTCATTTACTGTGTGCACTGGGCAGATTGCTGTGTTGTGGTTGGTTCCTGGAATGACACGTACAAATACCAGATATGTGTGGCCAACTGCTAAACGGAGATATGGCCTAAGTGTGTGAGCATGCCCAGTTCAGCCTTTCCATGGCATGTTGTCTGACATATGCCTCATTTATCAAAGTGTGCGAGCATGCCCAGTGTGAGCTTTCCATATGTTGAACTCTGAAGTCCACCACATATTTGGGTGTGTGTGAACTTCAACAATATCTCACGTTTATGGTTGTGTGTTGGGTGTCATGTTGTGTACTAACTGGCCAACTGCTTCGTGTCTGCCACAACAGGGATTATACTGTGTCTGTAGGGATTGCATGGGATACTTTGCATACAGTTGTCAACATCCTTTCATAATGACCTAACACTGTAGTACCGTATAGTGTACTGGTTCAGTACTTTCACTGTGGTGGACAGTATCCTGGGCTTTAGTCCTATCACTGCTTGACATCTTCATAGTGAGCACAACAGACTGTGTAGGGGCCAGTTGTGCACATATGACCATGTTGCATTATGTTCAGATATGGACTACCTGCACCAGGCTTGTCCAACATTGGTAGTGTATTCCACAACATAGGTGGACATTGGCAAACACTTGCGATGTTCCCTAGGCCATTTCTGATGCTAGTCACAGAGTGTGTTTGTCCTTCGACACACATTGTAACTGGAGTTTGCCATGACATATGTCATGATTAGTATACTGTGCCCCCGTCTACCTCTGACATAACAGTGATACCCAGGGTTAACCTACCATCTCCCATCCACTCATCGGGATTCCTCTTGAGGGGTGTCGATAGGTGACTCTCTGGCTAACCTGTACTGGGAGTTTACTCAAGAGTGGGGGTGCCTTCTGTGTTATGGATCATTCTGTACAGCTTGTCTTATGTATGTCAGTGCTGGGGTTCAGGTCTCTCATGTGCATAGCTCACTGCCATTCAGATTGTACAAGGTGCAGCATGTTCATTGATTCCAGCTTGGACATGGCTTCATACATCAGGCACAGCTTGCCTCTGGGTGGGCAGTATGGCAGTGTGTGGAGCTGCAGTTTGTTTACTCAGGCAACACATGGCATCTGTTCATGCTCTTTGCTACTCCTGGTGGGGTACTGTTGTGGACTTTACAGTTGATGGAGGTGTCTGCTGAGGTATATCCCACAGGGGCTATTGTAGTCAATTGTGACGCTGATGAAGGATGACTGCAGAGCCACAGTGACCTCTCTTATCTACATCTGACAACCTTCATGATTGGGTGGGTATATGGTATGTTTCTGCAAACACTACAGCCACATGTTTGTCCAATGCAGGATATCTATCACCTTGTGTCCCCAGGTCTCTCATTACATGTTAGGTACGTAATGGGTTAACACCTGTGTGGTAATTTGTGGGCACTTACTGTATATCCACAGTGGTTGTCTATACACAGTTCTGCAATTAGCTTGCTGACATGGCTATGGCTCCAGTTGTCTGTTTCTAGGTGGCCCTTTTGTGGGTTGCTTGTGTCAGCTGGGGTCGGATATGGTGGGCTGTTTGTACTCCTCTGGATACATGTTCAGTCACAGTCCTTCCATGTTGGCCTGTACCTATGGGACATATATATGAACAGGGGGTCCCAGGACCAAGCCTTGTGGGATGCCACTCATATCTGCTTTGTAGTCTGACATGGATGCAGCATGTCTGACCATGTCAGTTCTGTCCTTGGTCTGGTTTGCAACCCCTCTACTGACATAGGGGTATATATTTAAGCTGGTGAACATATCCATACTGAACTCGTAGGGTATTGTCTGGAAGCATATGCACGGTCCAGCTACACTGTGTGGACCACATTGCCCTCATCAATGACCTTAATGACTGTTTCAAATGGGTCAAACATGTTTAGGGGCAGGATCTGCAGTTACGACAGCCACACTGTGTAGGGTCCGGTTTCAGTAGGTCCACAATAGCTTTATGTCTGCAGTACATACTGATCCTTTCCATAGCTGTGCAGACCAAGCTTGTCAGGATCCTGGGGTGGTAGTTTGCAGTATCCATTCAGGCAACACCTTTGTTGTGAAGGACCACTGTTGTTGTACACTGCTCTTTGGGTACATATCCTGTGGTAAGGCTGACATTGGGCAGTAGTGTGATTTTGCATTCCATTATTTTTGGAGTCAATGTTGGCCTCAGCCCAGGACACCATCACATACCTTTGCTGCTGTGTGTTTTGTTTTGCAGATGATGGCTGTTACCTCAGCATCTGCAATGTCAGGGTACCAGCAGTCTGCTGGGATAGATATTTTGCATTCTGGGCGTTGCACTGAACCTGTCAGGTTGTATGTTGGCAATATGTGTGTGTGTTTGGTATGTTGTTTGTAATATCTGTGTGATTCGGAGCATATCTGTGAATTCCCAACATGGTTCCTACCATCAGTTAAGTAAGCCTTGTGATTATCCTTAGTGTCCTGTACAATTTGTATCTTCATAGGTTCATGGGTTCATACTAGGCTATCCACCCTAGTGCATTAGTAAGCCAAGCCAGAGTGTGTGTGTCTTTCGCCATCCCTTGCTATGTGACTATTATGGCCATTTATGATTTTCTTTACTGTGCCTCTGTCTGGACGTGACACAGTGAAGGCCCCAGTGTACATGTATGATCATCCATCCACTTGGCAATATTCCTGTTGAGGGGTGTCAGTGAGGGGCTCTGCCTAACATGGATTGGGATCCTGTTTCTGGGTGTGGGGAGCCTCTGGGTTATGTATCTGTCCCTCCAGCACATCCTATTTCATTATGTGTTGAGGCTGACATCTGTCACTCTCACAGCTCCAATGGCTTTGATTTCCTGTGGTGGAGCATGTCCATTACTCCTGTGTTGGACATGGCCTTGTACAACAGACATACAATGCCTCTGTGTAGGCAGTCTGTGACTGCATTCAGCTGGGGTGTCTACAGCCAGGCAGCATATGACATATATTTGACACCCTTTATCCTCTTGGTGGGGTACCTTTGAGGTCTTCCGAACCGCTGCAGGTGTCAGGTATCGTACATCCCATATGAGTCATTGTACTTGATTATGGGTCTGATAAGGGTACAGTACAGGGGCACAGTGACCTTTGTTGATGTAGATGTGAATCCTTTCATGATACGGTGTCCAATATAGACAGTCTTCCTAGCCACATTGGCATTGTGAGTGTCACATGACAGGTTACTGTCGACTTGTGTCCCTAGGTCCCTGATTACTCCTTGCATACATAATGGTTTACCACCTATGTGGTAATTTGTGAGTACCTTGTCTGGTATTTGGTGGGACATTCATACTGTCCAGTGTCTTCAGGATGTCTGGGTGGGGTTCTTGTGTGTGAGAGTGTGGTCTGTCGCATGCTACAGACTGTACAGCAGTTTTGACTACATTTAGGTGCACATGGGTGGTCTCCGCTGCTTCGTGCATTGTCAGTTACCTGGCCATATGGGTGTCTGTGCTGCATATGGATACTCCCCTCCTTTGATGTTTTGGTCCAGGTGTTGGGGCCATAGCGCATGATATGTGGTATAACCTGGTAGTGCTGGTGTGCTATCAGTAGGCTTGCAGCAGGCTTCTGTCACTGCACAGACATCGATGTTCTCCATACTGGGAAGTGCCTCAGGGGCATGCATATTGCAGTTTACACATCTGGCATTGGTCAGCATTACCCTTATGTTTCTTACCAGTTATGTTTTCTAGGGTGGTGGGTTAGTCTTTTTGGCCTTGCCTACGTACGGCTCTATGGAGGTGGCAAAGGCCTTATCCAGTATCCAGATGCCCAGGGGTAACAGGTGCAAGCCATCCCTGGAACAGCAGCATGACTTGTCATGCATGACATCTCAAGCAGACAGACATTAGACCCTCTTGGACTGACAGCTGTAACTGTGCCACCTGTTAAAGCTGATCATTCTGTGTTTGTACTGTGGCATCATTCTTGGTGAGGGTTGGATGCTGCAAACGGCAAGTGTCATACCGGCCTGGGGTACATACTCAGAGAGCTCATCCATGTCTCTTTTCATGTAGTCCAGGGAGGTACATCTCAGGTCATTCACACCAGCATGGACAATGAGTGCATCATATTTCTGCTTGCTTTGGGGTGACCTGCATACTTGTGTTATGTGGCATATTGTGGCAGCCTACAGGCAGCTTACTGTACCCTTTCCCTTGTTCAGTCTGGTGAGTGGGACAGCAGTGTGTCTGCCTATACAGACACCTATTACAACTGTATCAGGCATGTTGTTTCTCCTTCTTGCCTGTAACTGTTTGGCACACCAGCTTTGTGTACTATGTGTTGCATGTGCTATGTTTGGAGGTTGTGGTTGCTTGGGATCTGCTTTGGAGGCTTCTGTTGGTGTGGTGTGTTTGTAATTAGGGCCTCTGGGAATGATTTTCTGTGTTTATGTGTTTGGTTTACAGTTGTGATAGGTCTATGTGGGACTGGGTTTGTGGTGTATGTGGTTACCTTCTTCTCCTGACTGGTTTTGACAGTACTGAGTTGGGGGAGCTCAGCCTCCGGTTTGGATAAATGGTTGCATCTCTCACATATATTTGTATTTATTGGGGGGAGTTGTGGGTTGTCTGTGTACTTGGGGCAGGTGTCACATTGCCTCTGGATTCACAGATTCTACTTGTTGTGGCTGGCCTTAGTGGATTGTATGTGTGGACATATTTTATTGCCATACTACTGATCAGTTATTACTTCCCTTTTTATGTTTGCTCTATCATGTAGTAGCTTCCTCATTCTCTTGCATGGTTTGGTAATGGCTGGAGTCCAGCATGCCAGATGCCTGCCTGTATGGCATTGTGTCTTGTTGTTATTTGTGATTGCATACTCCAAGCATTCCTGGCTGTGTTCATGGAATGCCTGTATAACATGTCCTGCGGTGTGTCCCATATTCTGCACTTGCACAGGGCCTTTCGTGGATTCCACATCGGTTTGGAGGGGTGCAACCTATGCTTTACACATGTTTTTCACTGTGGTTTTCTGGCCGGGGACTGTGATCAGGATGTGTATATCCAGTGTGATTACTATATGGTCTGGTCTTACCAGTGAGGGATACACTTCTCATCTTGCCATCCAGTACACATGTTGCTGATTATCACATCCAGTATGCTTACCCCTCTTGTGGGAGTGGTACGTTGTTCCTGGGCATTTTGGTTTATGGATTCTGGGAACTTTTCTCCTACTGTGTTGGTGCTAGTATAATGCTCCCAGTGTATGTCTGGGTATTTTCAGTCAAGCAATATAATGTGGTTTGGGGGGCTTGATATATTCATGTATTCCAACATAGGCCACGTGCAGTTCCTGGTATTAGGACAGTAGTCTGCAGCAGGCTATATACTGGGAGGCAGTTTTAGCCATTGGTATTTGACCATGGCTAATCCATGCTGCTTCTTGTTGTGGTACCAACATGGGGGTGTGGTGATCCTTGACATTTATTGCTAGTCACCCTCCTTTTGTAGCTTGTTCCATGTTTTGCGACTGTACAGCACAGTATGAGGTGTGACCTGGTAGTGTTAGGGTGCTGATGTGAGCCTTGACCCAGTTTTCTATTACAGGACTGATATCAACATTCTCCATACTGTGTGTGTTTACACTGCACGCATCTTGTTGTTTAGACTTCTGGCATTGGGTAGCGTTACATCTAGGTTCCTATCCCTTGTGGTACCTCTGAAGGTGGGTTTGTGTTTTGAGACTTACCTATTCAGGGCATGCTGTGGGTACTGACAGCCTTTGCCAGTATCCATGGGGCCTGGACTGATAGGTGCATGCCACCCCTAGCAGGTGGTGCATCATGTCATGCTCTGCATGTCTTCCCAGGCTGAAACACATTGGCTCCCCTTTGACTAACAGCATTACTCCAGCCAGTTATTGCGATTGATCATCCCATCATCATTTTGTGGCTTCATGCTTGGTGAGGGTGGATGTTAGTCAGGGTCCTCAGGTGTGCATATAGTACATGGTGTTACATTACTTAACACATGGCATTCATGCCTCAGGTGGTGCTGCAGGGCTGCCTCTGTCGGATGCGCATATTACACTCCCTGTACATGTTTGTGAGCAGGTCATGTCATTTTAGGCATCCCTGTTATTATTTGAGTGAGTCAGAGGGGGTATCATTCCTAGGGTTCCTACTGAGCCAGTGTATGTGCTATGCATTGCCTCTTTGCCAAGGCCAGGGCATACTGGGCACGCCTCCTTCTGCCTACTGGGGCAGGCTCAGGTTGTTCCTCCTCTGAGTCACGCTCTGCCTGTGATGGCCTCGGCAATGGTGGGGGGCTGTTTGGCCCAGCCCTATGCTGGTCCTGCTGCAGCTGTTTCGCAAGATCATATTATGTAGCATAGCACATACCATGACAATTTGGGTACATGTAGTTGGTGTGTACTGCAAGGCTCCACCAGATGTGTCCAGACACCGGAACCGTGACTTGAGCAGCCCAAACACACGCTCTATTACATTACGTGTTTGTGCGTGTGCCTCATTATGGCGTTCCTGCTCAGGTGTGTGTGCGTTTCTGATGGGTGTCATCAACCACGGCTCCAGTGCATAACCTGCATCCCCCACTAGGTGTCTGTGTGGGATGTCCCCATTGGCAAATGTCTAGTACAGCTGCATCAAATGCCAGATGTGGGAATAATGGTAGCTCCCAGGGCAGCCAGCACACACATTCATTATTATGCCCTGGGCATCACACATGACCTGGCAGTTGATGGAGGGGAAGCCCTTGCAGTTAATGTAGGCCCTACCCCACTCACCGGCTGGTGCTTTGATGCGTATGTGCGTGCAGTCTATTGCACCCACTACCTCAGGGTATTCCGCTATTTGCTGGAAGAGATGCATATTGCTGGCCAATACCTCACTGGCATTGGGGAAATATACATGATCACCGACATGTGCTGACATGGCATCCAGGAACTGGTGCAGTACCCTGGAGGCTGATGCCTGTGATATCCCCATCATATCACCAGTTGATCTTTGGAAGGTACCTGTTGCTAGTATTCTTAGGCCAACACATACCTTGGTTTCCACTGGGATGGGTTCCCCTCTGTTGGTTCTGTGTGTGAGGCATGGCCTGCACAGCTCAACTATTTGCTGCAGGAGCTCTCTGTCCACTCTATAGTGCTCTACTATCTCCAGCTCATGTAACCCATGGTAGGTGACCCTGGGCCTGTACACTCTTCTCTGTCTCCTCACTGTGGGTTGTCTGGCACCATCTGCATTGTCACCACCCTCAGCATATCACCTATGTCTCATTATGACAGCTATGGCAGCCCCTAACATTTCTGCTCTGAGTTCAGCTTTTTCAGTTTTCACTTCTAATAGCTTACTCCTGTCTTGCAGTGTCTCTTGAAAGAAACATCCTGCACTGCTGTTTGCAGAGTTTTAAGTGCTGGGCTGGGCTACTATTCTGCCTGTGTAATTGCCTGCTTCTAATTGTTTTCACCTGCTAGCGCCAGCAGTATTCCCTGCTAGCTTCCTACTAATTCTGTTGCTTCCTTTTTTCTTTCTGTTTCCTCAGGGGGGAGCAGCGTGCATACCAGCAGAAACACGCTCACAGCGGATTACACGTGTGCACACATGCTTACATGGTTCAGGATCTGCCTATTCAAGTTAAAACACGCGCACACCAGCGCAAACAGTCTTACAAGTCTGCCAACAGGCTCCCACATGTTCAGTCTGCCCTACACGTGTACACACCAGCGCAAACAGTGTTAAACATCTACCACCACACTCCCACATGCTCAGTCTGCCTTACACACGTGCACACTGCCCTACCCGCGCTTCTTGGCGCACATCGCGCATGATGCGACCAGCAAGAAACTTTGGTGTAAGTAACAGTGTACACCTTCCATTTCTTGACTTTCCCATGCTTATCTTGTGGCACTCCTCTTTCCCTGATCTGTGTCTGTCATCTGTCATGTTACACTGACCTCCAATGAACTGCATTTCTTTCTACCATTCCCCCCTGTGATGTCACCTATCTCCTACTCTATTCCTCCCCTTATGTATCTCTTACACTACTCAGACTGTGCTCATTTGCTATGTGACTGTGGGATTCAGTATCCTAACCCTCATTTACATGAGATTGCCTACTAATGCTTAGTTACATGTCTTAGATTCAGCTTCCCCCCCTTAGCAACCACTACACGGTGGCCATGTTGTTTTGGTCTGCTGGTCCCTGCATTGTCATTCCATGTATTGCATAAAACCCACATTTGTGGGTTTATAACCTTCATTTTTATGTTTTATACAGTGCAGCCCATTTGGCGCTTATGCTTACGTTTAAACAAATTATATTTTTTTAATTTTTGCATCGGGTTACCTTGCCAATGGCCACATATTTGGCCATTGGCATGCTGCATGACACATATGCACCCTTTATTTGGAGCTGACATGGCTCCGTTGTGATATTTGCAGAAACGTACTCAGTTGTCAACTGAGTACATTTCTGCAGCTAAAACGTCTCTTACACGGGCTGGTTTCTGCTTCGTGGATCGCTAATATACCTCATTTGTATACTTTTCAGCTGCAAGTGAGGTATTTAGCATATCCACGCCCAGTCCGTGTAAGAGACGTTTTAGCTGGTCTCTTACACGGAGTTTCAGGCTGTTCCTGGATCGCGAGGCTTGCATGGAGTCTTACACGTCTCTTACACTCCGTGCAAGCCTTCGTGAATCCTGCCCATTATGTCTCTGAGCTTTGAGATCAGTCATACAATGCTTGACGTATCAGCTTTCTTCCAGCAGAGTGCACTGTGGATACATTTTTGAAGTTCAACATTTAACACAGTTTTCTTACATTTAAGAGGACAAGCCTGTGGATTATATTCATATTTACAATGACATAGAATTATTTACAAAATTCTATCTAGCTTGGCTAGCAGCCTTCACCTGTCTTCACAGGACATATAACATTTGGCTTTAATATCATCAGGCAAACCCTGAAGACAAAGCCAAGAATAATGCTTCATCACAGAATGAAAATCAGCAGCCCTGGAAGAGGCATCAGCATTATCAGAACTGCATTTTATGGAGCAATGAGTGACCTGGGAAGTGGACCCAAGCAGGAAAGAGTTGAAGATTTCCCTTCTAAATCAGGAATGTCAGGGTCTATATTATATCCTCGAAGAGGCGTTCCATTGAACACCTCTTCATCGACACGTAAACAACTAAAGCAGAAAATGCCAAACGTTCACATCAGCAATTTCTTTCCCTGGAAAATAAATCACTTACCCTCAAAACAAAAACACTTCACTACAAACATAACAAAATGGGGGGCTTCACCCCCTATGTCCCCCAACATGGGGGCTGTGCCTCTCACACCCCAACTAAATATACCAACTCCAAGATCACACTACAGTGGGGAAAATGGCAAATTAACAGGGATGGTCAAGCAATTTCTTTCCCAGGGAAAGAAATAGCTGATGTGAATGTTTGGTATTTTCTGCTGTCGCAGTGTAAGTGTCGATGAAGAGTCATTTGATGGAACGCCTCTTCAAGGATATAATATAGACTTGAATGTCAGACACAGCTATTAGTTACCTTAGAAAGGACAGCCAACACATACCTGGCCATGTGGGTTTGATAATTAATAGCCTGAAATGACAAGGTAGCAGCAGTATACACTTTTTATCCTACCTTTTCATAGCTCTACTATCCTTATCAGAAGGAAGGAGCTTAGAAGAAGGCAACAGTTTAGAAGGCTTATTAATTGAGACTGAAACCACAGAAGGTCAGCAGAAGGACACTTAAAAATTTTCATTCCTTGGGCAACTTGTAGAACCTGTCAGGTTTCTTAGTGGCCAGGGACTAAGAGTCAGGAGCTACACAGGCAGCATTGAAGGTGTCCAAAAGAGCTGCCAACACAGGAGGAATTGCAGACAACTTAGGAGACTCCATTTGTAGAACCACACAGTATCTTTTTTGGATGTCAGAGACCTGGGAGCAATCCCACTTAAAATACTCCATCATACAAGCAATAGTCTCACCAAAGGATCATTCTTCCAAGGGGGAATCTGGGCTCAAATAATCCTCTTTCCCTGAGCCATAGTCTAGAGGAGAAGGAATTTTAGAGGGGCATGCAAGGCATTCCTTCCCAGAATCCAGGTTCTCAAATGAGGAATCCAGTTTCCTTGTCCTCTTAACAAGCACAAATGACCAGGAAACAGCATGGACTGACACCCCTTGAGGCAGCTTCAAGGCCATCAAGGCATTAAAAAAGCCTCAAGTAAATCCTGCCATTCAAGTTGGGGATCTAACAATAAAGGTAATATGCTTGGTCTTTTGCTTTTTCTTAAGTGGGACACCTGCCCTAACAACCTTTGGTGGCTCAGTCCCTTGATGAGATTCAATGATCATAGCAGGAATCTTTTCCTGGACTACGATTTGAGGAACCCCCTTGACCCCTAGAAAATAATCACCAAGGGTTCCCCCTCAAAGTCTTGAGCAAGTGTTTGAAAAGCCTCAGAGAATGTGAGAAATCTGTGCCAGCCTCTGACAGAGTTGCAGCAGAGGAATCTGATGCAAGCAGCAGACGGTCTCCACGGCTTTCATTAGCTTCTAGAGAGATGTCCAATGCAGGCTGAACAGCAACTGGATCAGGCCTAGACTTTTTGGTCATCTTATTGGAAGATGGCTGTCCAGGGGTGGCTTGTGCCATAGGACTGCCGGACTGCAGCCCTCCCACCTACAAAACAAAATAAAAACAAACCGAGAAACACAAACATTAATTCCCGCATAGTACGCATGCGCACATGCTCTCAGACTGCTTTCTCAGCAGTCTAGATAAGGGGAAAGGCAAGATGCCCAGAAGTCTATGCGGCAATGACATCACGACATAGAGGCACTCCGGACTGCAGCAGTCGTAGGCAGGACCAATCGCGGGTTTGGACTACAGGGAATCCTTTGCGATGGACCAATCGCGGAAGGAATACGGGTAAGGGGCTGTTCGGATATCACGAGTGCTCGTTGGTGATAATGGAAGCAGGTATTTCGCTCGTTGGTGGGTTGGGGCCATTCAGCAACAAGGTAGGAGTGTGTGTGGTGTGTGTGTGTGTGCGTGTCCGTTTGTGTGTGTGTGTGTGTGTGTGTGTTTTGTTTTTTTTGTTTTTCTTTTTTAGCAGCATTGTATTTATATGAAATGGAGTTGAAAATATTACTATAGCCTATATCTTTTATTTTGTTACAGTCAGCTATCAGAGATGTACACACACAAAAAAGTAAGTATAATTGCTGGGTAGGGGGTGGTCTGTGGATTAACATGACTGACTATGATCATTTGCTCAATATTTTGGTTTTGCAGGCCTGATGTGATTTGCATGAAGCAGTTTGGTATACTTTGGCAATGTTTATGTGAAACAGTTATATGCTACCATGACTTTTACATTTATAAGCAATGCAAATGCTTTATTAATACCACATTTTAATTCTTACATACTGTGCAAGATCCTTACATGGTGCACTTTTTATTTCAACACTAATTGCTATTACAGATATATGTTTGTATAATATTAATGAACTACTTAATGTCAATCAGTTGTTGCAATTAACATTCATTAATTTGCCATTGTTAAGCATGTAGTGTATTTAATGAAATCAGTATAAACCTACCGCTGCTGCAGTTTATGCTTTTGTGTAAGTGTGTGTGTGTTGCAGTGTATTTTAGAGTAACAAGTTACCCATAATTTCTTTAACTTTCCATCACAGACTGACATCAGCACTATACACAATAATCAGATATCTATGTATGAAAGCAACTAATCACTGGCGCAGTGACGTAACTGAGTAACCTTGTCAAAGTTTTTGGTTCTCTATGACTACGTCTGTGTCAAATCTGAATGTGCATCCTGTCTCTTTTTGGGGTTATTCAAGTGGTCTGCCAAAGACACGCAACACGTGAATTGCTAATCTAATCCTCCCATTTCTCAGCAGTTAAGTGTCCAATGTTCCATCTTTTGATGGACAGTGTGTGTGTGTGTGTGTGTGTGTGTGTAAACTGCCCCAGTTACTATATACTGGTGGCTAGAGTAGACTCAATGGTGGTGTGTAGGGAATACCTCAGGCTTGAACCCTGTACCTTGTATGCAGGTGTTAAGGGCCTGAATTCCCTACCCACCACCATTTGTAAAAAAATTGCAGATTTTTGCCTCATATTTGATCTGTTCTGTTCCACATAATATCTGTGGTTTCTAAATATTTAAATGCTTGATGTTTGATGGTGCAGTGGTAGCATTGTTGCCTCACAGCTGTAGGTTCTCAGGTTTGATACTTGGCTGTGGTGCCTCCTGTGTGAGGTCTGCATCTTTTCCCTGTGTTTGTGTGGGTAAGACATGTCTGCATTACTTCTTACTGGGCCTCTGCTGAAAATAGTTTTTTTGTTCCAGGTCAGACTCTCCTGGTTAACAAATGTTAACTAAAAGTGACAGACATTTGAATTTCAGACTTCAGGTTTCTGAATGTTTAATTCCTTACATATTTGATGGTGCAGTGGTAGCATTGTTGCCTCACAGCTATAGGTTTTCTGGTTTGATTCTTGGCTGGGGTGCCTTCTGTGTGGAGTCTGCATCTCCTCCCTGTGTTTGTGTGGATTTGCTCTGGTGTCCTGCCATTTTACAAAGACATGTGTCTGCAGTATTTCTCCCTGGGCCTCTGCTGAAAATTGTTTTTGTTCCATCAGAAGCAAAATTGACAGGCATTTGAATTTCAGACTTCATATTCTTCAGAAAATACATAGTAACACAACCCTTTATTCTAGCAATTTTCTAAGTTTATAAGATGAATATTTGAAATTTGTCCCTATTTTTGGGACTGTATTCCCCCATTATTGGCTTTGTCCAGGTTTTTTGTGCTAAGGTTGACAGCTATGGCAAGAACTGAATTCACTGAATATGTTTGAGGGCTGTATTCCCTCATTACTGGGTTTGTCCAGGTGTTTTGTACTAAGAGGTTGACAGCTATGGCGAGAAGTGAATTCACTAAATGATAGCCATTTAAGTTTCAGTCTTTGTCTCTTTCACAAAGCAGCTGATTTGGCGTAGTTGTATGTTGCTCTGACTGTTTTGCACAGGGACCTTGCCAGTAAAATGTATGGTGGTAACACAGCATTTCTCTTAGACAAAGCAGCTGATTTGGCATAGTGGTATGTTGCTCTGACTGTTTTGCACAGGGACCTTGGCAGTAAAATGTATGGTGGTAACACAGCATTTTATTCTAGCAACTTTCCAAGATTATACAAGCAATGTTTAATGTGTCCCTGGTTTTTGGGCTTTTGACCCCCCCCCCAATAAATGTTGGCTTTTTCCAAATTTCTTGTGCTGCGAAGTTGAGATGCAGTTGAGTATTGAGTAGATTTTACAAGGAGCTGAGAGCTGCAGGGGAATAGAAATTTAGTGCTGCTTATGCTAAGTTGGCTTGTATTGTTAATAGCACAGCAGGTTGTGTACTTGCTGTTGATGCAGAAGGCTGTGGTTTCTACTCCCACAAGGGGTGGATGCTGCCGTACTGAGAATGTCTTCCTTGGTGAAGATATTAACTATGAGCCTGTTATCAGTGTGCCATCCATTTCCTCTTGCAATATTACTAGCTTATCATTTTTTTAATCTAATACAGGCAATTTATTCCTCAGGGGCAACAGACACTATTATTCGATAAAACCATGAAATATAAAGGTGTTTGCTAACAGCAACCTCTTCATTAGTTACAAATTTCTTTAATGTGGAATTATTTAGATGACTTTTACTTCAGAAATTATGCATATTTACTGATAATGGACTGTAGAATTGTGCATATTTACTGATAATGGTGGATTGTAGAATTGTGCATATTTACTGATAATGGTGGACTGTAGAAGTGTGAATAGACTTTTATGATGGAAATGTTCTGAACTGGGCAGTTTTGTCATTATGGGTGCATGCATTTTGTTTCATTGCTTACTGGAAAAATGTTCAAAACAAATTTAAAACGCCCTCTAACAACTGTACTGTATTGTACAAGGAATACAATTTAGTACAATTAGGAAGGTATATCAAAGAGCACATGTATGTTTCATATGCAAGGGGCCTATGATTTGAAAACAGCCCAAAATTAATCTTTATCTGCCACTGGCAAAATGTATTTTCTTTGGATGTGGGTTTCAATGCTGTTTCAATGAATGTGAGTTTCAAGGGCAGAGAAGTTTTAATGCTATGTCTGTTTTCATTGTGAGACTGCATTGCTTTGTTTAGCAGATGTCTTAGTGTTTGTGCTGTAAAATGCAAAATAAAACTTTCAAATGAAGTCCAAATCATCATAGAAGTAAAGCAGTATGCACATTAGTGTTTATGGTAAATGGAGTGAAATAGCCAAGTAATGGATCATTGGAATGGCTGCAGAGGCTCCATTCGACAATGATTTTGTGAGGGGGAAGGGCGGCAAACTCAGAGGCTCAGCTGAACTATACCTCCCAACTGTCCAGATTTTCAAAGAATGAATAGATTTTTGCTTCTTATTTTTGGTTTGTTCCTCATAAAATTTGTAGTTTTCTGGCAAATCATTTAGGAATTAAGTCACTAAATAATGATACACTGAGTTTCAGACTTCATAATCTTCAGAAAAATGCATGCTAAAGTAAGACCTGTTATTCTATCAACTGTCTCAGTTTATACAAGAGCAATTTTTAGTATTGTTTATATGTTCCCCCAATATATTTGGCCTTGTCCAGATTTATTGCATTAACAGTTTGAGAGGTACATGTAAATAAATTGCTTTATAGAATTAGGCATAGCCAGCCTCTCAACTGTCCCTGCTTTTGGCTCAAAATGTTGCTCTTCCCCCTAATAATCCCTCCACAAAATAGCAATGTTGGAAGAAAACATGGAGGGTTTACAATTAAGAAATAACTGTAATAATCAAAGTTATCGATTACTTGAAATGCATGTAGATTCTTTTATTTTGTCAGCTGCTCAAGTTAGCAGTACTAATATTAAAGTGTCCCTTCTTTGACAGGTTCCCAGCTGTATTGTGTAGCTATTTTATATTTCTGCATCACATTTTTGGTCCATTTTTCATAAAATTGTGTTTTTTTTGGCAAATTAGTGACAAATCATTAAAGACTGATAATAATGACAGACATTTTGAGTTTCAGATTTCATACCCTTCAGAAAATTCATACTAATGCAAGACCTATTCTATTATCTTTCTAAGTTTATAAGAGCAATATTTAAAAATTGTCCTTATTCTTGGGCCTTTGTCCCACTTCTATGTATGGCTTTGTCCAGATTTCTTGCTCTGAGGTTGAGAGGTAGGACAAATGTGTCAGGGCCATCACAGTCAGCCAGAGACATTTCAAATTGTGACATACTTGTTGCATCCCACTCCCCCATGTAGTGACTCTGGATGTGTCCAAGCAAGGCAAGGAGTAGTTATGCAGTGTAACATGTGCAGAGTGTCCCCCCATCCAGGGTAGACACAAGTACTACAATGGCTTTTCATCTGTCCTTGATTTTGCAGAATGGTCTGGTTTTTGTCATATTTTTGTACTGTTGATTTATGCTTATTACTCAAAGTGCCTGTTGCTCTGTGTTTAAGTAGCAATGCTTTAATGACCATAAGATAAGCTTGTCTGAGATTGTAAGATGCAAGTAAGCTTTAATAAGCATACTGTTAAAGAATTGCCAACATTGAAAGCCTTTCTGTTGTTGCCATGCAGAGAATACTTAACTAGATCATGTATAAGCCTTGGGTATTGAAGGACAGGATTACATTATTTTAAAAAGCTCATTACACTTGTTGGAGACTTCCAGTCATCTCTACAGGCTTTACTCATAAACTAAACAGAATGCCAATCATGTATGGCCCATAACCTGTACAGTAATCCTTTAAGCAATGTATCTTGAGCTTGTTTCTTGTTTGCTTTTCATTTTTTACTTTTATCATGTTTTCCCCATGAAACAAGTAGATAGTTGTCAGGCAGCAGGTCTTTTTTGGATAAGAAACATTTTTACAAGTGGGGGCATCACAGAGATTTCTACTTTCAGCATGTTACTTGGCACTTTAATAAAGCTGAATATAATTTATAATTAGAAGTGCAGTGCAAGGAGAAGTTGTTTGAGTTGAGTGCTGCTTGTTTTTCTTATACTTGATTTTGACTGGCATTCCAGTAATGTATTTAAAAAGTAATTTATTTTTTCATGCCTCACAACCTTTTGTTTCCATCTAGATATTAAGTAAGCTGTCATGCAGACAATGCATTGAAATATTTGTATTCTTCTACACTTATTTTTGTCTTGATTGGACTCTCATAATGACGGTTTGACACTCAGGGCAGCGTATTTAATTAAAGTTTTAGTTTTTGTGGTTTTGAACATAGCCCCTCCCCTTTCTAGTTGGTCACACCCATTCCCATTGACCCCACCCATTCAGCTGTCTCTTGCAGCCCCCCTTTGATTTGAAGTCACCAGCCACCACTGTGACTGTCCCTCAGGAAAGGAGGATTCTGCTATAGTCCCCTGAGCCACAATTTAATATGTATGTTCACAAGTTATATGGAGAGGGAAGATAAGTTACTATGAAGGTTCTTAGGGACAAATGCTTGATAGATAAAGCAATGGATGACATGAACACAATTAACAGAAAAACTGAAAAAAAATAGAGAAGAAACCCCCCCATGGGACACATCTGAAGATGGCTTGGTGACTAGCACAGGTGTTCAGACTGACATTAGCTAATGGCTTTCAGACTGTCGGCAAAGAAGTTCAGAGTATTTGAATCCATATGTCCCCCCCTATGCCCTATAGCCTGCATGGGGAGCATACCTGTGATGTATAGTGCATATAAAATCTAAAGGCTTTAGTATACTGGCCAGATGTTGGGCTATGCTTGGCAGGAGATCCTTTCGGTGAAGTATACTGCAACAGTGATATAGAAGGACATCTAAAATTACCCATAACTGCTTCCTCATATGGTGGCTCCCTGCTTTCATAACCACAATTACTCATAAATACTTCTTCATATGGAGGCTAACTGATGTCATAATCCACTGTTTACAGAAGGTCACATGTACTTCTCCCTATGTGTAGCACATTGTAGTCCTACACACTAAACCCCCGTAGCCATCTGTTGGTGCACTCGAGTTAATCTGGCAAGTCTCTGTTAAGGATGCCCAGGCCCCTTAGTTTCTGGCATTCTTTCTGTGTCATCTGCAAAGACATTGATCCTGTTTTTTTATGCTCTGTGTGGTGTTGGTGACAGATGCAAAATAAACTCTTACCACACTTTTCTACTTACCTCCCTTTCTTACATAATGCAACAAGCTCTGAGATCTTGCCACCTTAGCACAAGTTTCTGAATTTAATGAAATGGTCTGTCACTGAAGATGGACTTGCTAAAATAAGAAATGAAAACTCAACCCCTTGATTGGCATTGCAAATGAAATGAACCAATTGCAAGTAAACAATCTCTAATTGAAAAAACAATGTACGCTTGCATCAGAATTTTTCAGAACAAGTACAAAACGATCTGGTGCAATTTACACTTTTTCTGAAGAAGTCTAATGCAAGATTAAACTGCGTCACCTGTGTGAATTTAATAAATTATTTGAGTGGAAAGTCTGGTTTCAGGCCTTTGTAAGTTTACACTGCAAATGAGATGGACTAAGAAAATGATTTATGAAAATGCAGCAGAAAGACATAATTCATGTAAACAGTAAAATGAAAGACATGAAAGATGTCTGGGAAAGTCTTAACAGCAAATGTAACAGCAGAATAATGTTGGAATGCATGCGCGCACACACACACACACACACACACACACACACACACACACACACACACACACGCACACACATGCATTTATACTAATGGGAATTAAAAAATGTGTCAGACTTACCAGCTAGTATGGACAGCACTTCCATTGGGGGCATGCAGGTTGAGGTTATATGTTAGCAAGATGGAACTAAATGGCATGATTTGTCACATTATATGAAGGCTTCAGTCCTGCAATCATGTCATATAGTACTTGAAGTGGCAACAATGCAGTAGTCTAGCACTGGGCAAGTACTATTTAGATGATGCGTTCACAGCAATACATAGAAGGAGTTGTACATTAACTTTTTTTTTTTAACTTTCAAGTTCTTTCTGAAGAGTTCCACCTAAGTCACTAGTTTTAACATTTATTTTTCATTAGCAGTGAATTTTATAATTGATTCTTAATTTGTTTGTAGGCCACACATGGATCAACACCTTCATTTGACTGTTAAAGTTTCACAAAAACTTATACATATTTAATACTAAAACTAGTATGTATAAAGTCAGAGCAAGTAAAGTTTACAAAATATCAACATAAGTAATGTTACTATATACTTCCATTAATTTGGGAGTTGCTTTATTCTTGTCTTTACAGCATAGAAATCTCATAAAAGTCTTTAGCCTATAACGTGATGTAAAATGATAAACATGTGACTATAATGCAGATGACTCATGCTTGATTACTGTCATAAATGTTGAATGAGAGAGTAGGAGTGAGCAGCTGATGCCAACTTGCATGTGCAGGGGAGGCTCCAATCCACTTTAATTCCAATGTTTACAGGAATGGAAGGTGTATGTCATGCAGTACTATGGACTGGGGTGTGCTACATAATCTGGGGGGTTTAAATAGGTGGAAGCAAGTATACACTCTCTGGAGCACCTATAGCAGAAGTCACAGTCACCAGGAGGAAGGTTAGGTGAAGAAAACAAGACAATCCATGCTCCAGGATGGATAATGTTCCATTCTTATCATCTGGCTCTTGCTTAAAAGGGGAAGAAATGACCAGTGGGCTTTTGTCCCAAACAGAAAAAGCCCCATCCCATTAGGGAAAGAATGGGCAGCAGGACTTTCAGCATGAAGGGGAAACAGTAAAGGCTCAAGGGGGAAAATATGAGTCTGGGCTCTCAACTTGAAGAGGAATAACTTGGTCTATAGAACAGCTGACATGGAGGATTGATGGCTTAAAATAACTAAAAATGTCATCCTTTGAAAACTTTTTCTGGAATATGCTGTTTTTTGTTATGAAAGTGGGATAATGCTTTTTGTTCTTCATGTATCTTATGATCTACTGTATATTCAATTCTTTTTGAGTGGCAATATACAGTTTCCTGAAAAACTCACTAGAATTTTTATAATCTTATGTAGGTTATTTCAGAATTCTGTATTTTGTGTTTTTAAATGGACTTTTCAGTGATATATTTCTTGGTTTATAAACTAATCTAATTTTAATTTTACTACATTCATTTTTCTGATGATGAGTATGTTCTACAGTCCAAGACAGTATAGAGGTCATTTTAGCTTTTTATGTAGCATCTCCATTCTTGCCTTCAGTTTAGCAATAACCAGTCCTGGTAAGTTTATAATCTGTCACTTATGCTGGTCTATGCGAAATCATGGGCTACTTTAACTTGCTTAGTAAATTCATCTTACAGCATCCCAGGAAATCAGGCAGCCAAGCTAGAAATATTACTATTTTTTCCTTTTCATGTAAGGAGATGCAGTGGTTAACACTGCTGCCAAATTCTGCTTGGCTCTCTAATTATTATTATTGTTATTATTATTATCAATAATAATATAGTTATTATTATTATTTTTTAGTACATTTCTAGGAAGGATCTGTATATCCTTCCAGCATCTGAGTGGAGTTTTACCAGATGCATCTGTTTTCTTCCACATCCCAAAGACTTACCACATATGCTCATCCAAATCCCCTAGGTGCACATGTAATTTGCAAGTGAGAATGTTCTGTCATGTGAGAGTATATGCCTGCCCTATGGAATACTTTCATTCTATCCAGAATTAATTTCTCTCCATGAAGCTGCTGAGTGCCAGGACAGACTCCCCATGAACCTAAACTACAAACACGGGTATCAAAGATCAGTATCTCATACAACCAAGCATCTACATGTGAGCAAATTTCAACAGTCATAAATGGAATCACTATATTTCAAACATTATAATTTTACTACATTAAATTAAGTGAAGAAGAAAGCATGTTATCAGTGAGGACTACAGCACAAATATTTTCATGAATTCATATTCTGCATTTTCATTTATCAGAAATTTATATTCATCATGGAATCATATCTGTATCAGGTGTGTAAATAATGGTGAAAGCCACTAATCATTAATACCAAAGTCTATAAGATACAGGTATTTTATTACATTTTCTAATTTATTTCTTTTTAGCTACCATTACTTTTTCTGAGAGCATACCAATAAATTATCTGTGCTCAGAAGAAATTATAAGGACTCCTATAATAACAGAACAAATGACACAATTAATTATTTCCTTCATTTTACTGTTTAAAAGAATCATCAGACATCAAGTATTTGTCAATAAGCTGCAGGCCAAAAAAAAAAAAAAAAACACCAGGCATGCCATGTAAGAAAAAAAGCACATAGAGCAGTGTGTGAGCATGTATATATATATATATATATGTGTGTGTGTGTGTGTGTGTGTGTGTGTGTGTGTGTGTGTGTGTGTGTGTGTTAGAATATAGGCACATGTAAGGTTTTACAGGAACCTCAATTTTTACTTATTTTTTGTTAATTTTCATTGTCAAGTTACAACAACGAAATTAACAACTCTGTTAGGAATGTTGTTACAAATACTTTGCAACTCAAGTACTATGTAAGTAAACATTAAAAAAAATAAAATAACTATGTGTACTATTTACAATGCATATCAAATGATCAAAATGTTTTGCTGTATTTTATCTTTCAATAATAACAGAGTTCAGAATAAATGCATATTCATATAAAGTCTTACAATATTCTTGTCATAGTTATCTAATAATTCTCCCAGTTTTGACCAAAACTTGAAATTATCATTAGATTCTGTTATTCTTATATTGATATAATATCTGTTCTCACTTATGCAAAAATAGTGGCTACTTTTAAGCATTTTGGAAGGGGAGGTGCAATACATTTTTTTTAGTATTGAATAATTAGTTTTATAACTAATACAAAATAAACACAAAAGAAACATTAACAGTAAAGTGGAACATTAAACAGTATCAAGTACTTTATGCTGAAATTTTTGCAAGGTCAGTGCAAACTGGGTAAAAGTAAAAGAGCCACTGGGTCATTCCTGCACAGGGAAATATATCCAATACAATTCTGACAAAGTGATTTTTTGAGATAATGTAGTTGTATAAATGTGTGACTGATAGGACAAATGTAGATATTTCGTATCTGATAAGATAAGAATAATCATTTGATCATTTGATATGCTTTGTAAATGGTATACGCAGCATACTTTAGTACAGTACAATATCTTTCTAAATTAGTGTCTATGATAACCTGCATGTTAGATGATATCTCCTGTGCAATATTTTTTATAGATAATCAGTCTCCGGTATCTGGTCTATATTTATGAAATATTATATTATTTAGCAACAATAATGTCATTTACTTTTAAGTAATTAAACCAGACTCTACATTTCTCATCTCCTAATATGTCATTTGTTCATAATTAGTAGACTCTATAAGTGCTATAGTAAAGGAAACTGAGGATACTGTGAAATCCATTTTTAAGCTATGATACTAATGTATAGAATTCTCAAAACATTTTAATATTGAATAAAAATATCTATATTTGATACAGATAAAGAATATTGCAAATAGTTACAACATTTTTATTATTAATTAAATGCAATGATTGATTCTGGATTTTACATTTCTAAAGAAAATTAGGAATATGGTAAAATCTATTTTAAATTATGATGCTGATATATAAAATTCTTAAACCATTTCAGTACTGAATAAAATATCTAAATGTATTTTGTAAAGAAAAGGAATACTGTAAATAGTAATAGTTTATAACATTTTTATTAATTAAATGCAATTGTTGTTTCTGGATTTTTAACTTCTTTGCTTCACATAAAATTTCAAGTAATTTTTTTCATTTCAAAGACTATGACAAGTTATCAACTGGACTGCTATCTTAAAAATGGAGGTGCAATCTAGGTAGAATATCTGGAAATCTATTAGGAATCCTGATTATTTCCCTAGGGTTGTCTGAATACCAAAAAAAGGGTGTCAATGTTTTTAATTTTTCGCAGTTGTTTGTGTTTTTAATTAGAAGTCAGTTAAGTTATTTGAACTATATATAAAACCTTGTATAATAGTACCATATTGGTGAAATTTAACCCATCCTCAAAAGTAAACTACACCTTGTCCATTTAGGTGTCATTTCTTTAAAATATCATTATTAAGCTATATAATGGTATTTATATTTTTAGATGGCCTAATATATTAAATTCTTACAATAACATTTACAATTCCCATCTAAAAATATTTATATTTTGACCAAATACAACAGAATTTGCTTTATTTTCATTGAATTTAAGTACTTTTTAAAATTATTTAATGAGAGATCTAAATGAAATATTAAAGATTCAAGATTGGTTCATGTTAGTAATATATCCTCTGCAAGTAATATATTTCAGGAATGCTTTTCAGTTATCTTAAATTCTTCTATATATTTATTTGTGTTATTAAAGTCACTAATGGCTCAATTGCTAAACCAAATAAGAGATGTAAGAGGACAACCTTGCTTTGTCCATTTTCATACTTATTTGTTATAGATATATTCATATTTCAGCACCTCATTTAGAATTATTGTACAATAAATCTAATAACAATTAGAACTTCTGGGAAATCATAATTTTCTAAATCCTTAAACATTGCCAATATAAAGATTCAAAGATCTTCTATATCTAAACATATGAGTGTTGTTGTAAGGGAATAGATGCACTGTCTTTAGTGTGAATACGTATGTGTTTGTGCATCTGCAAGTGTGCATTGTGTAGTGACGGTATTACTGGAAGGTTTTTAATAAGGTAAGGTATAGGGTTAGGGCTGGGGGATGGAGCACTCATTAATATGGTGTCCCCTTCCTGTAACACTGCCACTATTTAGTTGAATTTGTGGCTAGTGTTATGGGGAGGTAGTGTTAATGTTGTGAGAGGAAATAGTTTTCCTTTCTTGATATTTTTAGCTTGATATTAGTTTGATATTTATTATTTTCAGTATTTTGCATGTTCAAACTTTTTATGTCAGTGTTTTGAGTTTGACATCAAAAACATTCAATCATATAGAGTAGAACTGTTAGTACATATCGTTCAATATTTAAATAATGCATGACTTATAATGTGTTTATCTTCTTAAAGTATTCTAATATCAGACATTTCAAAACAATATGAGAAAGGGCCTAATTGGAATATTTTCTTTTCATGCATCTATTATCATAGATATCATAGATAATATCACAGTGTTCTAGTCGTAAGGCCTTCTAGGAACATAGACCCTGAAAGAGGGGGATTACAGACTTCAGATCCCATCCACAAGTCTAAACTTAAAAAAAAAATCATGCCATAGATATTAATATAGGTAGATGATTCCATAAGTGTTAATTATTCAGACTATGTTGCTAGAACTCAAGCTACTCACATGAGTAACTTAATTATCCTAACTTGTTATATCCTAACCTGTGATATTCCAATTGTGTAAACCACATTATCATTGATATTGTAATATAATATTGTACTCAGATTTTTTACCTTATTCAGTTGTCATTCACATCCTATGGTACTCAGCTGTGACTCTTGCATTGCATGTACTGATCATGTTGTTCTATTGTATTGTATGTATTGGGGTATTTTATTGTGGAAATTTTCTCCCGGGGCCTCCACTGAAAATGGGCTGACTATGGCCCAGTGGACCATCCCAGTAAACAAATGCACATAAATAAATAATAAAGTAATCACCGACTACATAATACATTTTTGTCTAATTTTTGATTTATACACATGAACCATAAATTTAGGCTCTTATAGATGGAAATGTCAGATAGTTTCAGATCTTCTAAGTTTAATTGCATTCTTAAGTCTTCACTACTCAAAGCCTTATAGACAAGTATTAACTTGCTTCTATAATATCTGTAATATATTGAAAAGACATTTAGAATTTTGAGACTATCTAAATATTTAAAATCCAGCAATCTATTTCACCAAACACAGCTGGAGAAAAAATTCTATATTATATCACAACCTTATCTACAACATCATCTTAAACAAAAATAAAACTAATGACCCATCTATCTCGAGATTCCAAGATGGCTGCCGACTAGACTAGTCCCTATTCTTTGAGCTCCTCACAGATTTGTAACATCTCTATTTTTTACAACTTGGGATTAACATTTTTCCTCAGTTTTTTTCATAAAAGGATACTACAAAGCCTTCTACATATATTTGGAATATTTTTACCTTTGGAAATTTTACTTTGGGACATATTTTACCTCAGAACAGTTTGTGGTGTTATCTGATTTGGGCACCTGCTGCTTCAGAATCTTCCTGGAACTTGTCACCCTGGTAACAACATCTAATCTCTGGGCATGGCTACTAAATCGGAGTCTATGGATGCTCAGTCCACGAAGGCCAAATTTTCTTCAGTGCACTCACCTGAAAAGATACCACTTCCAAAAGATTGAGAACATCTAAAATTCTCCTGAACCTGCCAAAGTAAGTAACAAAGAATTAAATGACTCAAACTTTTATTTAGATGAGCTAAAGCTAGCATTAAAGCCTATACAAAGTGCTATTCAGAACTTCTCAGAAAAATTTACTGACTTTGGTAATACTTTAAAGCAAATAAATGACAGAATGAGTACTATTGAAAACAGTAATTCAGCTTTGGAGATAAAAATTGAGTCATTGGAAAGTGATTTAAAGTCTAAAGATAAAGCTATTTCTGAAATACAATCTAAATTGATAGACTTAGAAGCCAGGAGCCACAGAAACAACATTATTATTCGTGGTCTGCCAGAATCTTTTGATAAAAATAATCTGCTGTCTGTGTCCAAGAGTATTTTTGAGGCATTACTAAACTGTGAATCATCCTCAAAAAATATAACTGTTGAGAGAGCACACAGAGCACTACGTGCAAGTCAAGATGCTTCTTCACCAAGGATAATATATACAAAATTATTAAATTTCCAAGATGCTTTTCAAATCTTGCAAGCAGCTAAAAGTAAAAAACAGTTTGTATGGAAATCACACAAGTTGTCATTCTCACAGGATTTTCCTCCTCAAATAAAACTAAACAGACAAAAACTTTCTCCCTATTGTGCAGACCTAATAAAAGGGAGGGATAAGATTTCGCATGTCTTATCCAAATACCTTGTCCTTTACATTTAATGAAAAAAGGTTTATGTGTTCTGATCCTAAGGGAGCAAAAGATGTTTTTTTTAAAGCATTTAAAAAGCTTCCGGATTCAGTTTCCTAACATTTCATTTATCTGTTTGGGTACAAATGTGATGAATATATATATATTTTTTCCTATAAAGGATATGTTCCTACAGATAATATGTGTAATTTACTGTGAAATATATTCTTACTAAGGGTATACAAAATGTTTATATATACACAAATATATTTTTTCCTTCTTTTTTCTCTTTAGAAAACAGGAAGAGTTTCTGCTTTCTTTCTTGTGAAGTCAGAAATGCAAACTCAAGCTTTCAGCCTTTAAATAAGCCTTGTGGTTCCCTCACGCTTTGAGATTTAATTTTTATGTTTTGTTTAATTATAACAAGTTAAATGCTAATATGATAGTTTTCTCATAAATGCTATGCTAATACAGACAGTATGAGTTATCTATTTTTCAATATCTGCTTCTGCCAAGAGTGTGTACAGTGCCTACATATATATACACATTATATTTCTTTTTTTACTTAAAGAAAAGGAAAAAATACTGATTTGTTATGTGCATATATGCTTCTTCACGAGTATGGTGATGGCTTTTGAAGTTGAATTAGCATTGCAGATGTTTTTATGTTTCCCCAAATAGCGTACATGTTTTGTTTTTTTTTTTATTTAGTTTAAATAATTACAGAGCCCTAGTTCAGTCATAAACATTTTGGAGGGAGATATTATGACTCTCGAGGCTGGTCAGAGAGAAAATCTTCTATTTCTCTCATCAACTGATGTTTGTACTATACCACGCACCTTCATGAAGATACGGAGCTTGGCGGTGACGTCATCATTGCAGAGGATACTCGCTAGTTTTACTGTAAAGCTAGCTTCTGAAATGTAATGTGCATTAATTCACACACATTAAATCATCCACTGTTTTCTGTTGTTCCTTTGTGTGAATCACTCCAAAGCGCAAATCGCTCATGTGTAATCACGTCATCTTAAATAATCTGAAAATTACAACACATTTTAAAGCCATCACATAAAGAATACAGAAAGTACTCAGTCTCCTAAAAGCGGCGCAACTGTAGTACAAGTGGATGCTCTGAAAAGATAATCTTACATTTATAATAACTAGTCAAATGTTAATCACGGCTTCAAAGGCCAGTCAACTAAATGTCATCAAAAACAAGAAGTTTTAGTATAAATCGACCATATCAATAAGACAAGTCACCATATAAAAAAATGAGTGGAATGCTTCATGACTAACTTAAGGAGAATAAATTGAAGTTGCACAAAATAATCATATTCTAGCAACTTTGTCAAGCTGAAGAACCAAGGTCCTGTAACATAAAAAGTTCTGATTCTCAAATGTATAAGTGAAACAGGAAGCCTCTATATAGGACTTAAAATGAGGAAGCTCTTTAGCCGTCATTGTCAATACCCTAAGAAGACAGTACAAGATTCAGTCTTGTCACCTTCTCCAAGACAGAATATCCTAAATGTTCTGAAACTCAGAAAGTTGGTGACTGGAGTGCTTGTGAAACTACCACTTCATACAGAGAAATCTGAACCAAACAATTCTGCAGAAAAACATTGTTTATTTAGATACGAACTGATCATTATAGCTCTGAACACCTCAGTCTCACAAGATACATACCACCCCAGATCATTCTTTTCATAATCACATTCATTAAAACACAACAACAATGTGGCTGGGGGATTCCAAATTACTTCTGAAAGTTACAGCTTGAACTTCAGAAAAAGTGTCTGTTACATTTTCTCAAACTGACAAGTTAAAATGTCATTTATGATGCCTACACCAGATTGTGCCCGCTCTCATTACAACTGTGGTTCACTGAGCAGGGGTGCGCTGCAATTCTTACTGTCATAAAGCGTCGCAGTACTTCCCCATGGCAATCATGTCGCAAATATAATCTGTGAAGTTAGTACTTATCAACGTTACTTCCCAGAAAAGTTATCTTGTGGGAACATGCCCTGCCTAAACAGAAACAAGCAAATAAAAACTGCAAATACCACAGTTGTTAAAAAGATACCTATCTTTGTGCTGCGTGCTACAGAGAAATGTGTGTGCATCTCACTTCTTTAACACTGCTTCCCAAAAGAGGAAAGTCAATATTTGTTGATGGGAAACTCTTTGAAAGAAATATGCATCAGGTATGCAGGTTTCTGACTGCATATACAACTCATAACCCAGATATTCAGCAACAAGGAAGTCATAAATGGTATTCAGATATACTTACTTTATTTATTTTACATTTGTTTACCGGGAAAGTCCGACTGGGATGGGCCCCATTTTCAGCGAAGGCACTGGGAGAATAGCTCCACATATAGATATTATATAAAATTTATACAAGAAATTATACAAAACCTATATTGTACTAATGGCAAGTGTAAACGAAGACATATAACTCAAACAAGCAGCAGTCACAATAAAAACATGTGCACACTAAAGGGATATTTTATATTTAATGTTATATTATATGCAAGGGATTTTCTTTTTTTCACACGCAAATATTTAGATAAAATCCTAAATAATTATATAATGGGTCATGTGCTGTAATAGGAATATGATACAGATCTATATACAGGTATTATAAAATAATCCTGTTCTTTACCATTTAGTATTAATTGTTCTGTTTAAATTATTTTAAGTGTACATACAGAAGAATGGTGGAGTGCATTTATTAATAGTTTACTGTTTTTTTTAATTTAAGAAATGTCTCTCAACTATATAATTTATAATGACACATGTATTTACTCTGGGACTGACAGTTGAAAAGGTGCTCCTGGGGGTACAGACATGAATGTTTTTCAGAACTATGTTTCATATGTTTACACTCTGAGTTAGACATTACTGTCATAACTGTTCACAAATATCACCAAAATGAAACATGATGTTTTTACTGTTTAATCATTTGCTTGAATGTAATACATCTTGTTCTGCTATATATATGGCTATCTTATACATAATCAAAACATCAATTTATCTTTGATACAATCAATATTAGTCTGTACAGCAAGTATTATATATATGGGGTAATATCAAATTTATTTTCCTTATACTTTTCATATATGGTAATATATATATAAACTTGATTCATTTTAATATCTGGATTACAATGTTGAGGAAATTCTTTAATTTGCTATATATTTTACTTAAAATTGGAGCTTATATAATTAATAAGTGAGTAGGGATTGAGCATGTTGGGCATCTTGAATTTAGTTATATATGTAAATATGTTTGATATTACAATAAGGTTTTTTTGTTTAGTTAAGCATGTATATAAAGTTTATTATGTTTATACATTGCAATTGACATTGAAAATGTTAAGCAAATTCATTTACTTAATTCATTTTTATTTTTCTTCTCTAGTAGGGGATGGGTGGTTAGGCACCGGGGTACTTGGGAAGAAATATTTCAGAATTTTTAAAACAATTCTTTTAGGGAGACATTATGATACAGTATAACAAGTATAGGGTACTGAGGTTTATAGTTAATATTACATTTTGTCAAATCTTAGTTATATGTTATATATCTATCTCTATTTAATACTATGACCTTAAATATTGACTCATGGAATGTGAGAGGATTACAAAATAAAACAAGAGATCCTTACTATTTCATCTGTTATTTAAATCCCAGCCTAATATTTGCTTCTTACAAGAGACACACCTAACTAGAGACGACTTGATAAAGAAAAAACAAGAAATGGATTAAAATGATAGTAGCAGCTGGTAATAGCACAAAATCAAGTGGGTAGCCATTATAATTAAAAACAATTTTCAGGGAACTGTTTCTGACGTGAAATATGATGTGAATGGAAGATGGTGTTACATTATTTCCTGCTTGTATAACATTGACAAGCCAGTTATATTCTTTAATCTTTACGGCCCTTGTGAACAACAACATATCTTCTTTATACAAATATATAATATTCTATCTTCTTTTAAAGATCATTATTTTGTTCTGGGGGGGGGATTGGAATGCTATCATTAATCCTGACACTGACCGTACTAGTAGATCCTCCTCACAATTTTCAAGCATCCATTGCTTTGGAAGAAATAATAATAGATTTAAACCTTACAGACCCTATCTCTCTCATAACACAGTATGACAAAAAAGACTTTTTCACATATTACTCAAAATGCTATAAATCATGGTCAAGACTAGATTTTTTTCTTATTTCTAACTGTCTTACCCATAGGAAGATTAATTACTCTCTTGAACCTAGATTTTTTTCTGACCACTCTAGAATATCTCTTGGAATTAGTTTGGCCTCACATACACCAAATTTATCTTCGTATAATAGTTGGACATTGAATAATAATTTACTTTCAAATAAAAATACACATAAATTAATAACTGAAACAATAAAAGAAACTTATCTTAATCTAGTAACATCAGATATTCCTTTAGATATACAATGGGCCGCATGCAAGGCAACTCTTAGAGGTATATTAATTAACAAAGCATCATATTTTAAAAAACAATATAGAAATAAAGAATTACAATTAAAATCAAAAATTCAAAATTTGGAAAATCAATACAGATTATGTCCCGATTCCTCTACATATGAACTATTATTGAGTTCCCAAAAAGAATTATTGCTTCTACATCAACATAACCTTACCATTTCGGAGCAAAGGCTATTAGCTACATACTCTGAATGGGCACAGGTTCCTTCTAAAGTGTTAGCCAGAATAATTAAAGGTAATCAATCTCTTCCTAGAATTGCGTCACTAAAATATAACAATAAGAGTTACAACACTGATCTGGAAATTATGCAGCTTTTTACATCATTGTTCTCAGAGATATACTCAAAGGAAAATAATCCTAGGGGTAAACAGCATATAGTGAACTTTGCGTCTTCTATTAAATTTCCTAGGTTAAATGATCAACAAAAAAACACACTCTCTGCCCCATTGACTATTAAAGAAATATCGAAGCTATTAGTAGACTTAAGACTAGTAAATCTCCGGGACCAGATGGCTTCACATCTGAATTTTTTAAAACTTACTCATCTGAGCTTTCACCCCTTCTTTTTGAAATTTTTAATTATATAGTGATTTATGGTATATCTGATTTGTATTGGAATACCTCAAAAACCATTTTAATTTTGAAAAGAGACAAAGAAAAAACTGATCCTAATAATTATAGGCCTATCTCTCTGATTAACATTGATATTAAAATCTTAGCTTCTTTACTTGCTTCTAGACTAAAAAATGTTTTACCATTTTTAATTTCTTCGGAACAAGCGGGCTTTATGTCACATAGACATTCATGGGATAATACCTTGACAATTGATGCTCTTATTCACTTTACCAAAAATAACTCAAATCCTATGTATGCATTAATTCTTGACGCCGCTAAGGCTTTTGATAGGGTTAATTGGGACTTTCTGTTTCACATTATGTCTTGCTTCAATATACCATCTACCTACATAGACTTTATTAAAACGCTATATAAAAACTCTTATACTTTTCTTTATATCAATAGGAAAATATCCAAAAATATAAAGATCATTAATGGCACAAAGCAAGGATGCCCGTTATCTCCTTTTCTATTTAATTTGTATATAGAACCCCTATTATTATATATAACACAAAATACCTTCCATAATATTCCTAGAATTTTTAACACTAAAGTTTGTTTGTCCGCTTTTGCAGACGATCTTATATTATATTTTCAAACACCCTGCTCAGATTTTTCTAAACTAATTTGTTCCATTGAAAAATTCTCAGAGGTCTCTGGATATCAGATTAACACTCAAAAAACACATATTCTTCCCATAAATCCACTTGCTCACAAGTCATATTTGTTTCCTGACTCCACTTTCCGGATAGTTCAGAATTTCAAATATTTGGGGATTCATATAAATCATAATGGTCTCTCCACATTTCAAAATAATCTAGCTAAAGTATGGTCATTGATTATACTTGACTTGAATAGATGGAAATTGCTAAATCTATCACTTTTATCAAAAGCAGCTATAATAAAAATGAATATTCTTCCCAGATTGTTATTTCAATTCAATGCTGTGGATCAGCTGATTCCAAAATCTTTTTTCTCAAAAATCAATAAAACTCTGGCTAACTTCTTATGGTTTCCTAAATCAGTAAGAATTTCTTACATTAAGTTAATCTCACCTAAAAATAGGGGAGGACTGGGTCTTCCCAATTTTCATCTTTACTATTTGATTATCTCGGCCAATAAACTATTATCTATCTTAAATATAAATACTGAGAAGTATAGTCAATATCCTATTTGGACAAAATTATGGTATCAACATATTTTAACTAAAAATATCAATCCACTAGCTCTTCCTTTCCTTTCATTAGGTGTCATGAATAAGTTAAAAATTCCTAACTCTCTAAAACAAAAAATTATTGCTTTTCAAGAACTGTTAAAACTTGTAAATTTAGAAAATATATTTCAATTAACGCAACCTCTCCATTTAAACCCTAATATTAACTTAGACAATATTTCTATTAATCTTTCAAATTTTCCCCTGATTAAAGATCTCACTGTTTGGGATCTGATACAGTACAAGAATGAAACTCTCTCTAATATACGCAAAATTTTCAAGGTTAACACTAATTATCTAACCATTTTACGTCAATTGAGAGATGTTATTAATGCTAAGTTTTTACACATCAACGTAGATAACACTGATATCACTAACTATAAAGTGATTATACAAGTCCTCACGCTTCCAGAGAAAATGTTATCTAAATCTTATAATCTTATAAATCAAATAATTCATAATACAGTGTGCCTTTTTTCTACTTATTGGGACAAACACAACTCTCACATATCTATAAATCAGAAACTCTCAGCTATCAAAAATACATTAGAATACTCGCCCTTCAAAAAACTCTTTTACACTCAACTAATGATTAACAATAATGCATATTTCACTCCTTCTAAACTTAACAAATTTGATGCTAATAAATCGCCCTCATGTTCTTGTTGTTCACACCCTAATGCAGATCTTTTACACATTTTTTGGTCTTGTCATCATTCACACAAACTTTGGACCTCCCTAAAAGTCCGTTTACAGAAAATGGGTTATCATAAATCCACCTTATCTTGGGAGACTGCATTACTACACTTACCAAATATTTATCTCACTAAATTGGACATGCAAGTGCTAATATACATATGTTCACTTATAAAATTATATATCACCCAAAATTGGCTAGATCGTACTAAACTGAATTGGAATAATTTTAAAATTCTAGCCCAAACATACATCAGTAGAAAATGATAGTGAAAAGTCCCAAGAAGTCGACACATATTAACAAAGCTATAGAAAAGGTGTTACATATTATTAATAGTGTATAGATGGCCACCCTCCTTTTGGGATTTGTAGACCTCAGTCTCACTTATATCCTTATACTTATTTTTATCTTAGATCTATACTTACTTTGATATATTCTTTGGTTAACATTTGTATATGATGTAGATAGTTAAGTGTATGTTCTCAAACAGCATTGAGACAAAACATTCATCTTACAAAATTGTGTCATCATAAATATCTCCTAATGTTTCATTTTTAATATGCATTCTAATTTTGCTGTTGTTGTTTTTTTTTTATATTTCTGTATTGTTAAAAATTCAATAAAAAGTTTTTTGAAAAAAAAAAAATGACCCATCTATCTTCTGCATGTAATTCTAGAATTCATACTTCAATTAGTAAATCACAAATTAATTAATCCCAGTATTGCATTACTGAAACATCAATAAATGAGTTTTCTACCTACAAAGTCTAACCTCTGAAGTAATAGAACAGTGAATCTATAACAATAATTAAGATATAACTATACCCTAAAATGTAATAGTTTGATCCATAACAACAGTTAAGATATAAATATAAATGTAAAATATAATGGCAAAAAGAAGAGAGATAGACAGTAGAGAAAACATTGACATGATACTAAGAAGATTTCAGCTTTATTAAATCATATATTATAAATATTAATTATTCTTATATTCATTTTAGTATTCTTTACATTGCTTATGACTAATTTAGTTTTATTGAGTCATGCATTAAATATTGATACCTGTCATCTTTATTTCAATTTACTACCAATTTGTATGAAATAAAGATGACTTTATACTATTCTTATATGTAGCACTTCTCTTGAATAACATAATTATACCAATATATAATTTCTTACACTACATACTTTGTGAATAGTTCATTCTGCCATCTACTCTTCTCCTTTTAAATCTCTTTTAGCATTTCTTCTCCTCTCCCATTTCCTCCCTACATTCCACTACTCTCCCTCTCCTTTATCCCACTACTTTTAAAATGTCCAGCTATAAATATTTCAAATAAGTATTTATCTTAGATATAAATTCATTTTATGTCTATATTAACACATTCCAAACAAGTTTACAAATTATTTTTTCTTGACAAGTTGCCTCTATTATTTTACAGAAACGTACAATCAACTCTTTATGTTATTAATCTGTATTTATATCTGTCATTTTAATTATCTTGTTAACAGTTTCTTTGTTCATATTCGCCTTGTTTCTTAATGTGTTCTCTTTTTTCTCTTCTCCCACTACTTTCTTCTTCTTTTATATCTCACATAGTTATTCTTAACTGAGTTGTAATCATAGACAACCAGTCAATTTGTCATAAAATTATTTCTACTGTCATTTATAAAACAGCAAATTTTAACAAAACTAGTTAAAATTATTGACTACTTAGTCAAGATTAAGAATTGTTATTCTAAAATAATCTTGTATGCTAAATTAATGCAAATAAACTTACTACAGCATTAGGTATAGTTACTTCTAAAGACCACATCAGTCTTATACATATTATATTTACAAACAGCAAACATGTTACATTTAACAGCAATATATATAAAAAATACAATACTGCCCTCTAATACTAAAATATAAGATGCATTTTATTTGCATTCTATATTTATAAACTTTTATATCTAGTTACCAAGTTATTATATTATTACATTTGAGGCTCCTAAAGCCTATTATATAATAAATATTTAAATAATCATATTAATTCTTAGTAAAATCAATTAAATGAGATTAGATCCAGCAAATTAATGTCAACATTTATCTTATAATCCAATGCCAGTTTTGTTAGAACTCAAGTATCTCATTAGTTTCTCCTTTACATTGTTTGACTGCAAATACCTGTTAAATTATTATTTCATTTAAAAATTAGTCAATAAATTTTATATATAATTAATAAAAAATATATGTTTAGGTCACTATAAATAATATATGATTAATACTTTCAGAAACACAAACATATAATTAGCACCTTTGAATCTTAATGGCTTATAGCAATTATCATAATAATTTATTGAATGAAATGATATTAGCTATTTTTGATGTAATATTAATTAATGTAACATTACTTTAAATATTAAAGACAAGTTGTACTGTTTCCTCACAAGTTTTACTAAAATACTACAATTGTCTAAATCTGAAACCACATTAAATCTTAATTTGAAGTGTGTATATCAAATAAACGTTCCCTTTTCTTACCAGGGTTAGCTCTGAAAAATCAGTAGTCTTGTAGAACTATTTGAGTACAGTTTGAAAACCAACACATGCATCACAAGTAGCCCTGGTAAAGCACACCACAGTTCAGCTGTAGACCTGGCAACCATATCCATCAACTAATAATACCCATTTCAGTACCTTTTAAAAGAAGGCAAGTAGTCCTGTTTCTCAAACTAAATGCATTTTTCAAAGAATAGTCTGACCTATATCTTATTATAAAAAAAAGATATATTCTTCAGTGATACCAGACAAACACTTTGCAACCTCTTCATTGTGTTAATAAGCTGTTTCATTTATTTAACCACCATGCAGGACTTACACGCACTACTGGTCAGCTGTTTGCAAATCATTGAGCTGTATAGTGCAGAGCCATTGTATAGCCCTGTTCATATTTATCCTATACAATTTCAGCTCATTATTCTTTATGCAACCTACTTCATTCTACTAATGAGTGTCTGAAGCATACCTCACAAAACTAGAACACGTCTGTAAGCCAGTACCAGCAGTTCTGTATTTTGCATTCAGAGCTGCTCATCACATTCTGCAACAATGCCAGAGCTCCCAACATTTACAAAGTCAACAGAAGTAGCAAACAACCCAACAAGAATGATATCTTCAACCAAAATATTCCAAATTCCCACAAATGTGTATGTGACATTTCCCCATACATAAAAACATTGATCCTGATGAACATATACAGTGTTTAATGTGGAACAAACAATCGGGTACCTCGGCAACTCACCTTCAATTAATACATTGAGGGTAAATTGCTAAAGGACCAGATAGTTTGTTACACATTAAACTGTTTGCATGGTCTTCTATAACATTTTTTTATTATGATACAGTATTTTATATTGGACTTCTGCATACATAGCCTACACTGATATATGTAGCTGCCAGCAGAGTCTGCACCACATCCCATCCATATAACTGAAAGAACTCTGTCTGAGCACAATGCATTCACAGAAGCATCCTTTCTGGTGTCCATGCAAAAATTAACACATAGAATATATGCTCAGTGGACCACAGGAATATAAAAGAATATTCCATTTTCCATTGTCCCTTTGCTGCTTTACAAAAGTAGCACATTCAAAACGCAACTAAAAATGAATTTCCAACATGCATGGACCTGTACTTGTCAGGAAGTAACCTAATGATTTTTCTTCTTCTCTCAATTAACATATCTGCCTTGTATTTTCCTATCTAAACTATATATACATCTTACTCTCTCTGCAGTTATTACCTGTGCTATTAAATACATCTTTGATGTACTATGTCATGATGTTACTCAGAATTGTATATTACATATTAGAAAATATTTTTATTTTAAGGCATTGCTATATTTCCTTGTATATAACTCAGTGCTAACCAAATTTCTCAAACATATTGCTACTGCATTCTCAAAATACAGTACTTTTGCCTTGCAAATATTCCTGTTGTATATTTCTCTTTCCTCTGTTTTTATACTGTTAATTATCTTATAACTTGAATTGTTAGTTTTTTTTTTTCTTATTTTTACTAATTACTTTCCTGGAGCTTTTCTCCTCGGGTCTTCACTGAAAAAGGTCTCTCTGGGCCCAGTTGGACTAACCCGGTTAACAAATGTAAAATTAAGTAAATAATTAAAAATTAAGTTCTAGTAGAATGAAAGTACTGAGGCAGTGTTGAAAATACACTCATTTTATCCAGGAAAGAGAATAGATGAAGCTTGGTATATTATAAGTATTATTTTCTAGAAAGAAAACCAAAAATAATCTGATAGTGATTCCAAGATCTAAATCTTTCCCTTTAAATTTGAAGCTATTTAATTGATTCCTTTTAATAATAAAGAAAGTCTAGCCATTTACATCACCTGAAATGAAAACATTACATGTTACATATCTTTCTTTAAGGGCATATTAATGTGAATAGATGTGGAGGTGGTCATTTTCTTCAAGTAATCTACTCTAGTATATTAATGAATGCTCAGACATAGAATCTTCTACTTTGTTCAAAATTTAATACTGTACCAAATGATTCTATTGTCAAAATATTTCTGACCAATTAAATATATCCAAAGTGAAATAACTTGACTGAAAAAAATAAATGTTGAAAGGACTCCAGTCTCAACTAAACAATTTCAAGAATTTATTAAAATGTAAAAAGCCAGTAAAATAATGTGAGCTCTTTTGTCTCACCCCAGAGACTTCATCAAACAAATAATGCCTTCCACATCACTTCCTTAAATACCCTCCTTTTTAGAAATTGGGGGTGACAACTGTCATAGCTATTTGCAGTATGATAGTTGTAAAAAAAAAAGGTAATTGTACAACCTCCAAACTGGTATATCTAGCAAAATGTGGGGGCTGCCCAAATTTTTACATAGGCAAAACTGAGAGGGCACTCAGAAATAGAATTTATGAGCATCTTTATGACATAAGAACAAGAAAATAAACTAGTGCCTTATACAAACACTCATGTGAGCATGTCAAATTTGAGGGCTTCAAGTTTGGTATCTTGGATGTAGTGAAAAAGAACCCAAGAGGAGGTGAATGGAAATCAACATTAAAAAAAAGGAGTTGATATGGCAAGTTAGGTTAAAAGCCACCTTCCCCCTGGTCTGAATGAATATGTATCTGTTAAACCCATTGTAATGGAAAGGGCAGCTATTATAGGAAGATGAAGACTTAAATAATATGTTTTGGTTCTGTAATTCTTGGTACTATGCGTATAAATGAAAAATGTATTTATTATTTAAACTTTTTAAATTGTGGAAAAGGTTATGACACAAGCTTGGAAAACACTTTATTTATGATGTGAAAGGCTATTTTATATGACATGTACTGCAAGGAGTTAATTAAGGAGGGTATTTAAGGAAGTGATGTGGAAGGCATTATTTGTCTGATGAAGTCTCGGTGGTGAGACGAAAGCACTCACATTATTTTATTGTTTTTTATATTTTAATACATTTTTGAAGCAGTTTGGTTGCAACTGGAATCCTTTCAACATTTATTTATTTATGACCAATTATCTAAGAAATTTCTTGCTTACACATAAAACACTCTGCATGTTGAATTGTATTTCTTTCCTCCAAAAGAATTAATCCTCTGATTTTTATTATAGTGCACACAGCGGGTAACAGTTTTTATACCACATCATTATTCAATTTCTGTGGAATAGTTGAAGAAATTGCACAAATATGCATAAACTAGGGAGTTAATCTTTGTGTTTAGTAAGATTTCCTGTCACCTAAAATGATTGATTATCACTTTGCAAAGGGTCTATATTACATTGTCGATTGTCGCCATCACAGGAGTTCGAACCAGGAAGTTTGAAATCCAAAAAGTACGAAAACATAGAACAGTGATTTTTTTCCCAGGAAAAAAAAAATCACTGTTCCGGTACAAAAACAAAACAAAAAAAAAAAACCACGTACACTTTAAACTTATACTAATGTGGGAGGCTTTGCCCCCCACACCCCTCACACCCACCCACCCCTAAATATACCAACTCCGAGATCGCACCACAGTGGAGGAAATAGCAAAGCCATGAAAACGGCCCACCGATTTTATTTCCCTGGGGAAAAAATCGGTGTTCCATGGCTTTGCTATTTTCACATTTCGCACATATGGGTTCGATATTACAATGTTCGGATTCCTTTGAGTTCGACGTACTATAGACCCCTTTGCAAAGGCTATTCTTTTTTAGCAGATGGTTGAAATTGTTTGCATGAAAAATAAATTAGAAATTTAAAAGAACTGGGATGCATGTAAAGGAGTTAAGTAAATTTTCCTTTTCTTTCTTTTTTAAAGGGTAGAGTTCATATGAGCTATACTTGTGATAAACAATTTACTACAAACTTGCAAGAAGAATTTGTTAAACCTTTTTTAGACCCATGCATCAGTCAGAAAGCACTAACCCCATTGCAACAAAATGAATTACACTGTAATCATATGTTATGTGGATGTCAGTAGCTTGACACAAAAGACTGATTAGTTTTGTTGGATTACTTGCAAGAATGGGTATAAAGTGCTGGTCATCAGTGAAGCTTGGTACTGAGATGAAATAAACATTAACAGATATCATAAATTTGCTTGTCTGTGTACAAATACACAGGAGGAGGCACTGTAATTTTTCTACATGAAATCCCTTTCTGCCAAATTACTGAATGTCAGGACAGAAGTGGAAATTCTTACTGCTGTAATTGATGACTTGATGTATTATAATGGATTAAAACTCAGTGCCTGTGATAAAATGCCTAGAAGTAATTTATAACCTAACTTTCTGGAAGCCATAACTGACAAAAAAAATGGATAACCAAAACACAGTGCTATGGGGATTTTAATTACTCACACATTAATTAGATGCTACATAGGAATATATTTGTCATGGGAGACAAATTCCTTGATCTAGTAAATCCACAGAGTTTTTATGCAGCAAGAAATAATATTTTGGATCTGTTATTAGCAATACTCCCAAAAGGGTATCTAATCTCAGACTAGCTACAACATAAGCAATTCTGATCGTGTGGTATTTCATTTCTCTATGAATGTTTTTTTTCAGTGTTTCCCCTGCCATAGTGAAATTCCAGGCAAGATAAACTACTGAAATATGAAAGAAGAAAACATAAAATAAATAAAATGTATAAAACTAAGTGTTCTAAATCTTCTTACAATAAAATATGTAGAAAGGTCAAGCTTGCTGTTAACTCTGGCAAGACAAATTATGAAGGGAACTTAAAGAAGATGCCATATATGTGAGCAGTTCTACAACTATGTATACAATATTAATAATAGTTAAACCCATACAATACAATTAGATCAAGGTCATAATGTGAATAACTCCCAAGCAGTGGCCAACTTATTGCATATTTCTCAAAATTAGCTGCTCCATCTCATAATGGTGTTGATGATGTTATACAGGACTATAATATCAATCCTGAGTGTCCTTTAATAACTAAAGACATGGTGATGTCATTAAAGAAGGCTAATGGATTCAGCAATGTGGTTCCAGATAATATCCATTTATTCATATACAGGTGCAAATGTTGCTGCAATATCAACGCTCTTATTATTATATTCTGTAATGGGGATTGTCCTGATTCATGGTGGTTAGCTCATATTGTATCAATTCAGAAGGCTGGCAATGGTGACCTAGTTTGCAACTGTATGGCAATTATTCTGACATCCTTGTTTTGGAAATACTATGAATGGTACTTACAAGATCTAATTGAAAATGGACACGTATTTGAGCTTGGGACATCAAACAACATTGTTTCAAGAAAAATATATGTCTTCTACCAATTTTGTACATGTTTAGGAACCTATTAAATGGGCATTAAATGAGGGAATCTGTGCTGTTGTAGCATTTTTGGATTTGGCCAAAGGGTTTGATGTTTCCATTGTGAGTGGGTGAAAGTGAATACACTGAGGAATGGAATCCATGACCTGCATTCACAAACAAAAAAAAAATGGCCAAAACCACTTGTTAAATGTTTTTTGAGAAAGTCAAGGATTCCTGCACCCCCACCCACACCATGTGGGAAACAAGTCCCCATACTCACAAACTTATATATACCAACTCCATGGTCACACCAACTCAAAGAATGAGGAAATTCCCCCAAAAACGGCATCACTGCATGAATAACTCACCAACAGTGATTTCCCATGAACTGAAGCTTGAGAGTTTGATCTTCATCAACCAGTATGGTGACACTCTTTGACAGCATACACCCAAGTACATTAATTAACAGTTTGATTAATGCTGGTGTCAACTCTTACATTATTGAATAGGTGGAGCTTGGGTTAAAAAACTGAAAATAAACAGTTAAAATTATAGGTCACTTTTCAGATTGGACCAGCATAAATTCCAGTGTCCCCCAAGACTTGGTCTTGGAACATTTTAGAAACATACTATAGCAAGATTCTTTCAGTAACAGACTAGAACACAAGTTAACTAAACATCAGCAAAAAATTCTGAAATTAACTGCTGGGATTTAGTATTCAATGCACTATTTAACATTACTTCAGTATCATGAGCAGAATGCCTCATGCAATTAAAAAAAAGCAAGTTCATGGCACAGAAATTATTGTACCAGCAAGCTTTTTTTCCTGTCTTTACAAGGTGGCAGTTGTATTACACTGAATTTGTGCAATGTAATTAAAAGATCTACTACATACACTTGCTACTTAAAAACTTGCATCACCTTTGCCAAGCCACAACACCTTGTAAATTATAACTCAGATATACATATTCTTGTAATGACTTTACTGAATTGTTCATTTTATGGGAAAGTATCACTCAAAAATATGTTTTTTTTTTATTTTTAGGAGTCAAACTCCCACACCACCAGCTTTTATCATTCTCATCCCAAAATTGTTGAGCTTTACTGAAAGAATAATCAATGACAGGCAAGGCAAGCCTGTCTCATTATTTGTTTGCAGTGTAACCCCTATCAGCTGTCATCAGGATAATAATTTAGCAGTAATACACAACTGGATATAGGCACTGCTGGATTTACCCTTGGTTGGGAAATTTAATCATGAGTGTGAAGCCGTGGGTAAAGCCAGCATTACCCACTAAAAAGATCAGCACTGAATACCATGTGAATAAACCTCTTTATTAGACAGTTCTACTTAAAATATAATTAAATTCTGCCACATAATCAGGTAGACAAAAAAGTACTTTCTGTTCGAAAGGTATTTGTGCACCCAGTTCTGATGGTGTGCAAGTATTTTCCTGCTTTGAATTATATCCTGCATAACCCACAAACAGGAGTGGATTATTGCTATTTTACAATGACATTATTTAAGAAAAGAATTCTTAACTTTTCCAAATAATGCTATTGTACAGATATACTTTAATGTACCTCCATGACTTCCTCTTTATATGGGGTGTCTGAGCCATGTAGTGTGCGGGCTGAACTGTGTAACAGTAATCGGATTCTCATTGAAATCATTTGTGCCATTCTCATTTTAGCAATACTTCACCTTATGTCATGTCTTGGCGATTTCCTACTTAGTCCAGTCTGAAAACAATAATAGTCTGGGACGTTTAACACTAAATGAAGGCAGAAGCCTTAGCACTAGTAAAATAAATGAGGTTTGTTAATAAACCAGTTTATCCAGGGACATCTTCAGAGTGGGGTTAGATAAATATATTAGTAAGAGTAAAGAGGGTAAGGTGGAGAAAAGGGTTAAATGGGGAGATAGGAATGATTGGAAGGAAATGAGGTATGGGTAGGGAGGGGGCTTAAGGGGTTTATGCAAGTGTAACCGGGTAAGGAATCACATTTTGGCGTGAGATTCGAATGCCAATTTTGCCAGCTGGGATTCAGGGCAGTGGGGGTCCAGGTGTTTTTATGGGTGGAGCGGCATTGCTTCACGGTCTACAGTTTTTTGGGTGGTTGTCCAGAATTTGCCACATGTTTGTGGTCCATGTCTGAAGTAGAGTTGCAGGCATAACTGTACATGATGTTCTAGTGGCTTTCCAAGTTTTCTGAAGTGGTATTTACAGCGAGAACTATTGGGGAAAGGTTGCAAACAATCACAGTCCTTGGCTGTTGACAGTGAGTTTTCATGTGTAGGAGGTCCCTGTGAGTTGCAGTTGCTCTCCGCACATTTCCTTAATGCTTGAGTTTCTGCATGCAGCCTTTAAATAAGGATATACAGTTCTTTGCAATTTTTTTTTCTCAGTCTATCAGGCTTTCTCCACTTTTGCACTAGGCATACTTCTCAGTTGTACAGATTTGGCAGAATATTGACAAACATTGGAGGTTCACACTTCATTCCAGTCAGAGAATTCATGTTGAGGCAACCGCTGTATTCTAAGTTTAGAGTTATTTGGGAGTTGTCCTTATTTGGGCCTTTGTCCCATTCTTAAGAACATCAAGCATCATAAGGGGGAAGTGAGGTAAGGGGGAAGTTACATTAGAAACAATCTAGAGTGTGGGATAATAACCTAGAAACCTTATAAGAAAACAAACATGAGTAAATTGGAAAGAGCACAGGGGAAATATACAAAGGGCATGTGTAGATGTGAAAATCTGGTATTATGAAAGATTAAAATACTTGAACTTGTACAGCGTCTCATACAGATTTTAACAGTACACCTTATTCAGGTATAGAGGGCATCTAGAGACAGCTACCTCTGGGAATATATGGAGTTATCAAAAAGTAGTAGAGAATTATCAGTCAGCCTCTGCAGAAGATTATATAGGAATGAGAGATGTACTAATTAGTTCTCTGAGAGAGTAGCTGATGCATGAATTCACTACCAAATTATACTTAAGCCAAAACTAGTTTAGATATTTTAAGAACAACTTGGACAATTGTTATGGAAATGATGGTTTTGGTATCTTCTTTAACATAATTGCCATCACAGGCTCCATGATATGATGTATTGGCAGAGTTAGGGACAGGTTTAAGTTTTCATTGTCTTGACTGTCTCTCCTTCCATTGCCAAGATATAAAATTTTGCCTCTGCATTATGGATCAAATGGGTAAAAGACGGAACCTTTACTAATGCATTTCGGGATTTACAGTTGTCTTTCTCTTTGCAGATGATGGTGCTGTGATGGGGGTTTTAGCTGCTGCAGTGCTACACAGTGAAGTTGCAGACAGTGGAGGCAGTTTGCAGTGGATGTCCTGGTTGTCAGTGGTACAGTGATGTCACACAGGAGGAGTGCAAAGGGAACAACAGAAGTGGACTTCAAAGGCAATAGATTCTGCAAGGGCGGAACTTCTGGTTGCTGGACTGGTGCATAAGAAAGTTACACGTAATTTGATTTCATTGAAAGCTGATTATGTCACATCAGTATTGGGGTAGTTTGAGTTAGTGTGGGGCAAGGGGTGTCAGGGAGGACTGACAGCCTTAGACTATTGACAGAATGGGGTTTTGTTGCAGGGAAAGGTGTTGGGATATGGAGTTCAAGGGTGTTACAATTTCTGTGGGATTTATGTTATGGCGGTATTTAGTCATGCAGCAAAGGGTAGGATGGTCATTACATTCTACGCTTGTACTGGATAGTTGGAGTGATGACAGGATTGCTTTCGGACTTTATTATATAGGGCTGCTGTTAGGATGATGGTAGGCACTTGCCCTTGTGTGGTGTCATGCGGCATTTTTGGGTTAAGGTTTTTGGTTTTGCTTAGGGCAGGTTATGTCCCAAGCATCATTACATGGTTAACATTGGTAGGCAAAATGAGTGAGAGGTTAGTTAATGTACAGAAGTTGTGCAAACATATGATTATTTCATTATTGGAAGGGATCATTGGTTTATTTAACAGTTAGGGGTCCACTTGGGTAGTCAAGTGTCGGCTTTCGGTGCTTATAATTTGTTATGTATGTGATAGAATTTATAAATTGGGGGGTTTGCTTGGTGGCTTGTGTGAGGGGGGAGACTTGATTGAGGGGATATTGAGCAATTGGTTTCTGTGTTAAGTTGGTGTAGGAGGTTCATTTGAGTTTATTGGGATTACAGTTCATTTTCAGTTGTCAATATGGAACTTGTAGGGCTTGTGGGGGTTGGGTGGCTAAATGCTGTGATGGCCACCTAAAACATTTTGTCATAATGGTTGGTTGGGGTGATGTCAGGATTGTTATTGCATTGACTTTAAAGAGATTTCATTTGGTTATTACATTCATTGGGTGGAAAAATTGGGGTTGCAATGTGGTATGATGGTATGGTATTGCCTTTGCATTGTTTTCAGTGGCAGTGGGCTTAGTGTTTGGTTGTCCATTTGGCTGGTAATGCCCTTGGAATCATTACAAGGCTTCCATTGGCTGTGAGGTAAGGATTTAGTCCATACGCAGTGGTCATGCTAGGTTTATGAGGTCATGTTTGCTAACTTAACATAAGAGAGGGATCAGTGGTTGGGCTTCAGCTGTTTAAGTATCTGATGATTTTCATTAATTATGTGATAAGGTTTTAGGAGGTGATGACTCGGGCACAACTTGTTTAGAAAGAATGTAGTATACCGAATATTTGACTAATGCCTTAAAGTGGCTAGGTTGTTGGAAGTTTATCAGGGAGAGAGGGGGAACAGCCTTGTTAGGCTGGTGGAAGGAGAAGAGGACAGGTGTGCCCTCTTCTGTTCCCCCTCTGGTTTTGGATGGTCATTCCAATGAATTGGGAAAGTAAAATGAGTGTTTGAAGCTGGCTTGATAAATAAGCAAGTGGCGGTAACGGCACTGCTTATTTGGTTGGAGATTAATTCAATAAGTGGTAAATGAAGTGAGTAATGGGACATTGATTCATAAGTAAAATAAGTGGGATGTGCAATTCAATAAATGGTAAATGAAGTGAGTAGTGGGATGCTGCTTCATAAGTAAGTAAGTTGGAGGTATGGACGCTGCTTACTGGGTCAGGATGAGCAGGGTCACGCTGTCCTAATTAACATTACATGGATGTGGATGTTGGAACTCAATCAGCTATATTGCATTTCAGTTGTAATTAATAAACATTGGATAACAAAGTTATGTTATGAAAGTTTAATAAAGGTCGTCAAGTGTCATTCGGTGTGATGTGTTTATTGAAGGGGACTGGGAAAAATGAGGTTTGGTAACAAACCAATTTGTCCAGGGACATCTTCAGAGTAGGGTTAGATAAATATATTAGTAAGAGTAAAGAGGGTAGGGGGAGGGAAGGGTTAAATGGGGAGGGAGGGCTTATTCGAAGGAAATGAGGTATGGGTAGGGAGGGGCTTAAGGGGTTCATGCAAGTGTAACTGGGTAAGGAATCACATTTTGGCATGAACTTGCTACCCACCCTCCTTCCCTCTTTTGGTGGACTAGTGGAGATTATTGTTATTTGTCAGATTGGGTAGGGCGGAGAAGAGGGACAGACATGCCCTCTTCTGTTCTCCCTCTGGTTTTGAATGGTCATTCCAATGAATTGGGAAAGGAAAATGAGTGTTTGAAGGTGGCTCGATAAATAAGCAAGCTGGGGTAAGGACTCTGCTTATTTGGTTGGATGCCAATTCAATAAGTGGTAAATGAAGTGAGTAATGGGACGTCACTTCATAAGTAAAATAAGTATTGTATCCAAATCCCAAGCAAGTATGGCAAGGTGCCTGGCCAAAAAGCACAAAGTCAAACTTCAAACAACAGCCAGCACTCTTAAGCTCTCATAATAAAAATAAAGCTACATAAGGTGGAAAACATTCCATCAAAGTTAATTTATTGAAACATCAAAATGTTCCAAACACCAAAGGTGTATAAATAAATCCAAACACCGCAAGGTGTATGTAGCATACTGGTTTCAGCTCATAGCCTTCATCAGTACTAATACAAAAAAAAATCTGAGATACTCAAATACATCATCAGTTCACTTAAATGTGATAATTACTTGGATCTACTTTGATCCAGTGAATTTATGTTTCATTGAAACGTAAATTTGTGACCTCACTTTCGTGTAAAAACAAACATAAAACCTAAACCAAAAAAAACACACTAAACACAATTATGCAGGGGGCAAGCCCCCCTGCACCCCCACACCCCCCTACTTTTAATATTCTCACTCTGAGATCACACTACAGTGGGGAAAAGGGAATATTCCCTTATCTCTACTGTACCATGACCTCAGCAACAGTTTGCTTAGTTGTACATCAATACTAAACGTTGATATACAACTAATGTTACATACAAACTGCATGTTTTTATTTCTTTTTTGTAGTTTTTTTTTAATTTTTATTTTTGTTTTTACAAGAAAGTGCATTTTCGAAAAAATGCACTTTCGCGAAAGTGAGGTCCCGAATTTACATTTCGATGAAACATAAATTTGCTGGATCAAATGGGATCTAATTACTTACAACTGTTAATTAATTCCTGGGGAAAATAATGCCCGTAACTAAATAATCCTTTTACATTCCTTAAAATTTAAAAGGGAATGTAATGGATCTTGATTTGCATTTTTAATTTGAATCTTAATAATAGTAAAAGTAAATTTAGCAGTTGTATGTCTCAAGCAATGTTTGTAAAGGGCATTTGTAGCTCTAGCACACCTGATATCACTTAAGTGTTGTGATATTCTAAGTTTGAAAGGTCTTGAAGTCTGTCCCACATAAAATGCAGAGCATGTACATGTAGCCATATAAATAATTAAAAATGTGTTACAGTTACCATAAACCTGAATATCAAACACTCTAGAACAATTAGAAGAAGTGAAAGTGCATTAAGCACATTATTTACTTAATGTTGAATAGCTTCTAGCTTGTTATTTGGGGTTAATGATATCTGTGTAAGTACACTCACATTAGGTCGGAGGTTGGAGCAAATTATTTAACACTTAGGGAGAGTCATTACATTAATAGTGTTTTAGATTAATAAATACACATTGATTAGGTTTATTTAAAACTTTTTGTCTGTGTTTATATACTTGTGTCTGTCTCTTTCAAACATGGATCTTATACAAATGTTTAAGGGGTTGACTGTGTTTTCCACCTTATGTATCTTTATTTTTATTAAGAGTGCTGGCTGTTGTTTGAAGTAAAGTAAGTGGGATGTGCGATTCAATAAATGGTAAATGAAGTGAGTAGTGGGATGCTGCTTCATAAGTAAGTGAGTTGGAGGTATGGACGCTGCTTACTGGGTCAGTATGAGCAAGGTCACGCTGTCCTGATTAACATTACATGAATGTGGATGATGAATTCAGTCAGCTATATTGTGTTTCAGTTGTAATTCATAAATATTGGATAGCAAAGTTATGCTATGAAAGTTTAATAAAGGTTGTTAAATGTCATTCAGTGTGATGTGTTTATTGAAGGGGACTGGAATAATGTTACTTCATACATGTTGAGTGTATGAAAGAATCTAGCAGGCAGCAATACATGAACGAATGCCAGGTGCTCTTTCCTTATGTCAACATAGTTTATTCTTCTGACTCTGACTGGTGTTGTGTTTTCCCAGCTGAATATAAAATGAAAACAAACAAAAAAAAAAGGTCAGACTTCTTACTGCTGGTAATGCAGGATTTATAGCAGGGACAGATTACTCAGATCAATCAGTATGCACATTTTTGAAAAGTAATGTGATTTCTTATGAATATAAAATTTTCTGGTTGTTACATCTATTTTCAAATATGGTGAGCGGAGGTTATTCGCACTGACTACAGAACTGCACAGGTGTGTTAATAAACATGTGTAAAGTACTTAAGATAACAATTAAGTTGAGACCAATAATGCTCATAAGGTGCCACATGCATTCGCATACCTCTGCAATTCATATAGATAAACATAAAAGGTCTTTATTTGCATTGAGAATGCATAAGGGATGCTAAACTTATGCGAGTAAGTTTAACAGCAATTCATTACCTTGGGATTACTTGAGTTAGGCATCAAATTACTTAGGAATCTATGGACTTTTAATGTAAAAAAAAAAGAAACATTTGAAATAATTGACATAATGGAAATTATTATGAAGCAGTTCAAAATGAGGTAGTATTATTGAGATCACTTTTAGAAAAATGTGTTTTATTCACATGATAGTCATATTATAATTAATTTGGAAAATCATTACAACAGCAGTGGAAATGATTAGTGATCAGTGATAAAAGTATTTACTTTGGTGTTTTTAGTGATTGTGTATATGTGGTAGAAATGCAATGTTTCAAACCTGAAGTACTGAAGTGGCAAGAATGTTTTATTGGTTCAACATGTCTCTTTACTGGGAGATTCCTGAGTGTCACTAATAAATGAGAATTGACAGTAGTACTATGATTAGAAGAATATGGTAGGGGGCTAATTTAAGGGTGGATATGTTAACAAATCGCTTTCTTTACCACTATGAATGTATTCACAATAGTGCAAACATTACTTTAGCACAACTTTACTTGGCTGGACTCTGTATGTGTATATAATTATGGGGTTTGTGTCCCATAACTTTTTTTCTGAGCATGGCAGGCCTGCTTTCATTGCTATGTTTGACTGATGATTATATCAAAAGTTATTGTGTATGACTGTGGCATTTTATGTGCACTAATGATGTATATCAATGGATTAAAACAGAGAAAGAACAACTTAAATCAACTTTACAGACTCATCAACATAAACAGTTACGCAAACAGTAAGTTTATGGATTGTAAAGTAGATATGTTAGGTGGGACTCTGCTTTTACAACAAATCTACGAATGGAGGAGAAATTTGACTATGAATCGCAAGTATGCAAAAAATTCTTCATTAGCATACTCTGGGTTACATCATTTCTCATTTACATCTCATTATGAGTTAATTTGCTTATGCTTATTCACAGTCTTCACACGTTAATGTAAGTGGTCTATATGAATAGCTGCTTAGCTGCATTCACACATGCACATGGCCATAATGCATTCGTGCAATGACTATGAATACTGCCCTCTGTCTAAACTGCACAAACCACCCATGACACACTGTATATCTTCTTGCTGTAACTCAGTTGCTTAGAAGAAACAGGCATTTTGCATTTTATTTATATATATATATATATATATATATATATATATATATATATATATATATATATGGGTCTACTGTATATAATTGAAAACTCACGTTTTCGAAAATAAACAGTAGACCCACAGTTACGTGAAAGTGCACTTCACCGAAAGTGCACTTTCGCGAACACCACTTGAGCGAATGGTGACAGACCTTAGGGTTAGGGCTTGGGTTAAGGATAGTGGATAGCTAGTAGGGCTATCCACTATCCTTAACCCAAGCCCTAACCCTAAGGTCCACAGTGGAGGAAATTGTATGTCCTCCACGGTGCAGTAGTCATGGACCTATGTCCTCCACTGTAGTGCGGTAGGCTATCCACTATCCTTAACCCAAGCCCTAACCCTAAGGTCCATGACTACCGCACCACAGTGGAGGACATTGCCCATTCGTTCTTGTGGTGTCCGCGAAAGTGCACTTTCGGTGAAGTGCATTTTCGCTTTAGTGGGCATCTACTACCGGATTTCGAAACAGTGTAATTTCGATCTCCAGTAGTAGACCCATATGTATGTATGTATATATATATATATATATATATATATATATATATATATATATATATATATACACACACACACACACACACACACACACACACATACACACATGCGCACACACAACACACATACACAAACACACAGACACACACACACACACAAAGTATATCTTTCAGTTAAATATCTACTTTTACTGTTTACCTCTCTACACTTAAAAATAAACCTGTAAAAGCAGATCAAGTCTTAGATGGCCCTGTTTAATATTTTATAACAATTTGTGCATTTGTTCTTTATTTTGTCCAAGTAAAATAAAAAAAAAAATGTAATTTTTTTTAAAAGGCCAAAAGGATCAAACTTGAAAGATACTTGAAGATGTTGCATAAAATCTTCATCAAAAGAAAGGTATTTCATATTACTTGAGATTGTAGCATTAAGAGTCTCAATAATAACACACTGACATCACTACTTGACATATTCCAATGAATGTGCACTTCAAAAAGTATTTGTTTTTCTATATTTAACTCTTCTTTAGGAGGTATCTTAGAAAAGAAAGCTGAAATCCCTGTCTAACCTTCTTCTAAAAACAGGCATCCTTGATATTTGTAATATATAGGTGAAATTAGGTTTACTATCAAAATGTCACCGATGTACCTTACAAATAAATTCCCTTTCGGAACATCAAAGGGAAGAGGGGAATGTTAAACTATACATCTGCTCACAATGTCAAATCAGCTAAACGAATTCTGCAGATTTGACACTGTTGCCAAACAGATCAGATGATGTCCGTATAGGAGCTCAAGTAAGTGAAACTCCTACATCTCATATCACGTTTTTGCAGGGGGGCATACCCCTGCTAACTATATAGTTCAACTCCAAGATCGCACTACAATGAGGAAAGGGATGAATGCCCCAAGCCACACTGTACCGCAATCTCTGTGCATTACGTCAAATTTGATGAACTTTAGAACAAGGAGTGTTCAGCAACACAGACAATTAAACATCCGTCTTTTGATTGTCCATCTGCAAACATCTCCACTTGACTTTTTGGTAGCAAACCGTGAAATTATAGATCTATTAGACACAAACAAATTTGTGTGGCCATTTAGTATGTAAGGCTTGAAGTTCTCTTCTAAGTGACCCACTTTCCATTCACCAAATTCTGCAGATGATATTCTTGCTATTTGTCCTTTAATATTTACGTTTCATCCTTTATTTTCTGTAACTCAGTTCAGAAAGAGTAGTTCTTAGCTGAAAGTAATACTTGCAGCTAAGTGCTAGCAAAAATGTCTAACAATGATTAAAAAATAAATAAATAAATACATTAGTCCATCTACAAAAACATCTAGCAATTCAGCCTTTAATTCAGTTACTGAGGCAACTATTATTCCAGATTCTTTATGCTCATAGTACAATGCATCACACTTATAATTCAGTCTTGCATGGAAAAAAAGAGTACACAGTTTCCATAAGGTGCAAATACTATATACAAAACAATCTGTTCATTATCTGTCTCTTATATTCATAATTATAGGCCATATGCCAAACTACCCATAAAAATACATAAATATGACATAATTTGAGTGCCAGGCTGTTAAGGTTTAACTCAAACTCACAATAAGTATGGCAAGGGTGCACTAAGTCACTGTATGCTTTGGTACAACACTCCTTGTAGCTTTATAAATTATTCATGAGGACAATGTGATTCATAGACATGTCAGCTGCAACAATGAAAGACCTCATTATCACCTAATTTGAATGTCTCTCTGAATCACCCTTAAGTTCTGTAAGTGCAAATCAGCACTTCTCTACAGTAGTCAACACTAGCAGCCCATAGATCACATTGGCACAGACCCTCCCATTCAGTCTTCCATCATCATGCACACATGTAAACACACACAGACACACACACACACACACACACACACACACACGCACACACGCACACACACACACACGCACGCACACACACACATGCACACACACACACACACACACACACACACACACACACACACACACACACACACACACCAACATAACTCTTAGTTGTCCCAGAGATGACAGAACACCCCTAATGTCTTTTCTTAGTTATGTTCTTACTCACATAATTCACAGATCCTTACAGTCAGTAAGTGATACCAGATATTAGAGTTTCATTCTTCTTATTGATAGTAAACTCCAGCATGATGCTAGACCTGTTGCTGTATTAACTTTTTGAAAGTCCAAGTAAACGTCTACAAATGCTCCCTGGTATCATCTAGTGTTCTTCCCTGCTTTATAATGACACTTCCCTCCCCCATACTGACACCCTCCCATTCCTTTACACAGTCTGCTCCTGATTTTACAGCATGAGCCTGCTGCTGTCTCTTATACCTGTCCTGTCTCTTGTAATTCATAGACAGTTGCAATCAGTAAGTTATGCCACACATTACAGTTTTGTACTTCTCATTAGATAAAAAAAAAACTTGTTTCACTAAATGATGCATTAGAGTAGGTGGTTAAGGCTCCTGCTTGACAAGGTAAGGGTACAAGGCTTGAAATCCCCCCTCCTTTTTTATTTCTTAAAGACTTGGGTATTATTCTAGAAGCATCCCTTGTGTCTAGTGGTGGCATTGATAACTGACATGCTGTGTGTCAGTGCTGAAAATACATGGTCTGAATATTTTTAAGTATCTTTAGGACACACTATATAATAGAGTATCTCTGGTGTATACTGTTCCTCATGCCCCATGTCTTTTATTCTATTAGTTTTTTAGGTGCCTTTAAAGCACAATATAAAGAGTCATCCCCGGTATCTAGTATTTCCCCATCTTATGTTTTTTGGCTGCAAAACTTTGTTCTATTAGTTTTAAAGTGCCTTTAAGGCACAATATAGAATTATCCCTGGTGTCTATTGTTCCATTCATGTTGAAAGATTTGCTTGTTAGTCTACGGGAGTGTAGTGTCATGACAGCCAGCCACACATACACTCATTCACACACACACACACACACACACACACACACACACACACACACACACACACACACACACACACACACACACACTCACTCTTCTACAGGCATAGCTGTCTCATCTAGCATCTGCAGAACTCCCCCAGTCTGGTGCCCCTTAACAAAATTGCTGAGCAAAAAAAGGTCTGCAATCTGGTTGCTGGCTGGGACACCGGAAATGCCAGACAACTAGATCTTGCTTTAGCATCCCTCCCCCCCACCCCTCCACAGGCCGGTAACAATTAAAAAAAAAAAATGTCCACTATCTGGTACTTGGTGCATTAGCCAATCAGGTCAAGTTTCTGCACCCCCACCCCACCTCTCCTTCCTCAGCTGAAAAAAAAAAACAAAGAAAAAAGTTATTTTCTTTCCTTTACTGTAGCAAACTGCTTGCTACATTTGTAACAAGTAGTTGTTACACTTTAAACAGAAGGAAAAGAGAAAGCGGTCAAGTTGATTATAAACAAACAAAAGAAAACTTCACTTTATACCACCATGGAGCACTACAACTCTCAGATCTGTATTAAAAAGGGAAGAATAAAAGTATTTTTTTTTTCCATTTAAACTGTAACAAACTGCTTGCTATACTTGTAGCAAGAAGATGCTACAGTTTATACCACCCACAGAGCACTAAAGCAGATGGTACAGTTTATGCACAGGGAACACAGAGCACTAAAGTGCTTAAGTTATGTAAAAAACAAATAATTTGCATTTAAACTGTAGCAAGCAGTTGCTACAGTTTATACCATCCATGGAGTGCTATAGCACTCAGATTTATCTTAAAAATAGAAGAGACAAAAAAAACCTTTTTTAAACTGTAGCAAACTGCTTGCTACATTTGTACCATGCAGTTTCTACAGGTAGACCATTCAGAGTATTGCAGTGCTCAACATTTACAGCAAATGTAATATGGCATTTAAAAAAAAAACAGTATGTAGCAGCACCCTCTAATACTTTGCACTCAAGGCAGTTGCCTTCTTAACCCTACCCTAGCTGTGCTACTGCATAATACATACACACATGCACACACATAAACATACACCTACCCTACCTATCCACTAACTAACCTCCCATACTGTGACCTCACAGGCAGACGAACACACATACATACACACAAGCACCCCCCTAAAACTAACCGTGCACTAAACTCCCCAGCACTTATCTGTAACATGATGGGTGAAAGTGAGCTTTTGGTCATGTTCATTAATATGGGTGGCCGATGTACCTTATGCAGCCTAGCTATTCTCTGATTAACTCAGCTGTGTAAATGCCTTACTACAGGCATTTCCAGAGGAGAACACATGGCTAATTAGCATATGCTGCTCTCCACAATAACTAAAAAAACACTGTGGTGTAGATTAAAGGTTTTATGCTATGCTAAAGTGTATCACAGTTTGTGTTTCTGTCACACCACACTGATTTTATTAATTTCTTGGTTGTTGTTTACCACTTATCAGGATCTTGACCAGTTTTTTAGTTTATTTGATCCCCACAATACCTCATTAGCATTTGCTGTAGCCCACACAGGTAGAACATCACACTAATGCACCTATTTGTGGTGCAGCACTGTTGTAGAGCTGTCTCTGAATTTGAAATTATTACAGAGAGATGTACACTGGGCATACACCTCATGGCAACCTTTCTGAATTCAGACCCACATGCCAATTGTCACATTCCAATAGCAAAAGATACCACAAACATGAATACTGCATCCATTCCCCATATGCATTGCATGCTGAATGCAAATTCATAACCGCATGAGGAGTAGATGAGTAATATATCCTATAATTCTAGTCAGAAAATTCACAAAATATGTTTTACAGAAGCAGAAAGAAACTGTTTGTCATGGAATACATACAGACAATAAAGTGATGAATACCAGTTGAAGTCCTAATGAAAGTATTGCCAGATATTAAGTGTGCTATTATTTAAAGTAGAACAACATGTTTAAGCAACCTGCTCTAGATGCACTGAGCATAATGAATGTAAAGGATGTAAAGCAGCAATCCTGCTATATACGTACAAAGATGTGTGTATACGCACACACACACACACACACACACACACACACACACACACACACACACACACACACTCACAATTAGAACTTCTGGCAAAGTAGCACAGCTTTTATCAAAGAGCCACAAGTAACGGGTTTTATACAATCTACCTGATAATACATTCATGATTCATATATTTGTCAATCTGACCCTAATTTTTGCAGCTATACCTTGTACCTTTATGGCTTTCTAACTTTCAGACATATATTAAGTTTTACTTATTTGTCTGACATTTGAACCAGTAAACCCGATAAAAATCTCAAAATTGTATACTTGGTCTGTCTTTCCTGCTAAAAGTAAGTAAAATTAAAGTGCTGAGTGCAGGTTTTAGGACCTTACATTCAACTTACTTGTGGTGTGGTGTGGTGAGTCATTCAAGATTCTCCCTCTAACCACTCCTACTGCCTTCTCTTTTCGCCATCCCCCTCTTACATCTACCAAGTTTATACTGGCTACAGTAGTATAGGCACCATTTTCAATTTCAAGATTCTCCCCTCTAACCACGCCTACTGCCTTCTCTTTTCCCCAACCCCCTCTTACCTCTAACAAGTTTAAACTGGCTACAGTAGTACAGGCACCATTTTCAAACCTAGGTGCTTAGGATTCCCTGTCTCTCCTCCCCTTGGCTGACCTGGCATGACTTACAGTATAAGTTTCTTCATTGTATGGATGTTTTACTGTTTTTGTGTGTAACTATATCACCTATGTCTAGGCTCTGATAATACACAGATTACTCTATTTTGTTGCAGAAGCTTTACAAGTAGCTAGTGACTTTACTGAATTCCGTCATAATATTTGTGTTTAAACTGAACCTGCACTTAGAGAAAGTGTATAACCATCAGAGCGACTACTTGCTGCATATGTTTTTAATGTTTAAATTGCTCATATACATTGAATAAGTGCATTTACAACCTGAATAACTTGTGTTAGCTATACTGGAATTGCTTTTACTGACTATTTTGCATTTATACAATGATGAACGATTGATTAGTTTTTCTGGTATATCTGTAAAATCTGGCAAGTGTTTGTTATGTTCTCTACTACTAAGTTTTCTTAGCCATAAACCCTAGTCCACTCTGAAGTATGCTACTTTTACCCCCTTCAAACCTCTCTGATTGTACTATTGTGAAATAACTGCCTGTTGTTGCCTTAATGCTTACCCTAGAATCTCTGTTTTTCTCTTTTTTTCTAGTCAAACTCTACATTTACCCACACTAGCGTACTGCAGCTCCTACAAAACGGTGTATACGGGATTGCAATTGGCCACCACAGTCTCTAACAACAACTTTTTCTCTCCCAACAATTAAACAGTGTAGGTTACAAACATAAAAAAATGTTGTTAAGCTCTCTTTTTACTGTGCTGTGTAACAAAGCGAGTCACCATTTTAGACAGTTATTAGGCTCTTTCTGCTCTATTTTTTGCCTCTTTTCCCCTGTAACTAAAGTAAACTGATTCATACATTTGTCTCTCAGGCCCTAATTTTTACAGCTATACCTTGTACCTTTATGGCTTTCTAACTTTCAGGCACAGATTAAGTTTTACTTATTTGTCTGACGTTTGAGCAAGTACCCCTGATAAAAACCTCAAACGTGTATACTGTTGGTCTGTCTTTCCTGTGAAAAGTAAGTAAAATTAAAGTCCTGAGTGCAGGTTTTAGGCCCTTACATTCAACTTACTTGTGGTGTGGTTTCCTGCTTCGCTGGCCTCCCACCCTCGAATGTCACCTGCCCCAAGATTCTTCAAATTTATACTTTCAACTCATTGTCTGGTCACTCCCACAGTCCCCTCCCACCACCATATCTTGTGCTGTCTCCCTTTCACTCCTTCCACCTTGTCTTCAATCTTCCTTTTTTCCCTGCTCACCTTAGGCTGCCTGCTCTGTGGCTTGCCTCTCTCACACTTAACTCTTTCACTCCCCAGTACACCTACTATCTCCTCACATACTCGCTATTTCCACCCCTCAATACTGTTCCTTCCCTCACACTGCTTATCTCTAGCCACCACCCTTCCTAAATATATTTCTTTATATTTTTCCCTATAACTCTTCCCCTCATTTTTCCATCACACAATACTATCCTTACTGCTATTTCTCCCACTTCTAATCTCACTAGCCCTAAGCACCTCCTACCAAATTGAGCTCCATATCTTCTCCTCTTCCCCCACCTTTCCCTTTCCCAGACATCTTCCAACATATAACCAAGCTCTACTGACTATTGCCCCCTCTCTTTTCTGTCTCTTCCCCTTTCAATGTCTTAAATTTAAACTCATGGCCTACCCTGCTCTTACTCCTAAGCCCAAACTCAAGTACTCCATTCCCCTTACTGACCACCCTCACCTTTTCCATTTTGTCTTTGCTCTTCTGGTTTCTGGTGACATCCATCCCAATCCTGGTCCCTCCCCTCTCTCCACTCCTCCTCCACCTTCATCTGCTGTCCCTCCAAATACATCCTCAAATATCTCCAGCCTCAAACATCTCTCTATCTTTGCAAAGAACATCCAATGCCTAAACAACAAAACGTCTGAATTTCACGCACGGTTGGCCCAACACAAACCTCACATCCTGGCCTTATCGGAAACCCGGCTAAAACCGCATATTAATTCCTCTGAATTTCTGCCACCTCAATACAATATCTATAGGTCTGATAGGACACCCAAAAAAGTTGGTGGGGTGGCTATCTTGTACTCTGTCTCACTGACACTAACACCATTAGACATATAAATCTGGTATGTTACTCCTTGAAGGCTGATTGTGGCCGAGGCACTAGAGAAATAGATTTGTTCCAGTGGCTTTTGTGGTTTTCGTTTTGTGGTGAAGCAACTGTGTGTTTTTCTGTTCCTGTGTTGCAAGTACCTATAGACATTACCCTGCCTAGTTTCTCCCCTGCTGAACTACTGCTCCTAGACTGCCACATCAATAACTATAGGAAGTTTGCTATTGCCTCTATTTACATCCCCCCAGGTAAAAACATCCCCATCCTTGAACATATACTCGCCTGGATAAACAACTTCATCCCCTATGAAACCATAATTTTTGGAGATGTTAATATAGATTGAAACTCCCTTATTAGTCACTCACCCCAACATTTCATAAACCTGTATGGATTCTCACAACTGATCACTACCCCTACCCACTACAGTAAAAATGCTACTGGTTCCACAATTGACTAGCTCTTGACCAACTTTCCTAACAATTATTGTAACCCTTCTACCTTCCCTGACTCTGTTAGTGACCATTCTCCCATCTCTATCTTAAGGCACTCTCCTCATCTATCTAAGCTCCATCTCTTCAGAGATTATAGGAAACTGACTAACTTTTCCCCTGGAACCTTTAACTATAGACTCTCTGTCATCAACTGGTCTTTCTTAAAAACTCTCCCACTTAGTGATGCTGTTACTAAATTCAAGCACATTTTCCTTGATGTCCTAAACTCTTTTTCCCCAACTCGCAAAATCAGAACCAAATCTAATTTTGCACCCTGGCTCTCCAAAGCTACTCATGCTTTGATGCATGAAAGAGATGCTCTATGGAAAAAATGGCAAACCACTAAAACTCCCACCTTTCTCCAAGGTTCTAAGCAACTCAGAAATCATGTAAAAAATGTATTATTTTGGATAAACGCCAATATTTCACTAAATTTCAAAGCTGTCACCCAAATGACCCAAAAGAAATTCTGGAGTACTATTAACTCCCTGCTCCACATTGGTTCTCTTACCATCCTTAATTCCCTCTGAAACTGCAGACTTACTCAACAAAGACTTCATAGACAGAATCTCTAAACTCCTACCCTCTGGTAACTCTGCTCATCCCAACTCTTCTTTGCCACCTTCACCTCCCCCTAAACCTCTATGTTCCTCTGTCTCTCAACCTTTTACTTTGCGACCTGTTTCTACTAAATATATCAAATCCCTACTTCTTAAACTAAAACCATGATCTCCCCCCACTGATAAACTCCCCCCTCAATTTCTGAAAATTGCTGCTGACTCTATTGCATATCCTGTATCTATCTTAATCAACCACTCCATTCAGGAATCTACCATACCAGAAATATGGAAATCCTTCTATACCACTCCTCTGCACAAAGGTGCCAACTCTGTTGAACCCTCTAACTATAGACCAATCACTATTCTCTCACCACTCTCTAAGATCCTTGAAAAATGTATACATACTCAACTACTGTCCTATCTCATTCACAAAAATCTCCTCACCCCCTCGCAACATGGTTTCTGCCCTAAACACAGTACCTTGACTGCCTTACTATCCTTTACTCAAAAGATTTCAGAAGCTAGGGACAACAACCTCCTCATCTCCTGTCTATTCTTTGATCTCTCTAAAACCTTTGACACTGTGTCTCATCCCATCTTTCTTAACAAACTCTCAGACCTAAACCTCTCTCCTTCTACTCTTGGCTGGTTCCAGTCCTACCTTACTGGCAGAAAATAAGCTGTTAGATGGCAGCAGGCTTTCTCACCCTTCCTTGCTGTTCAAACAGGAGTACCCAAGGCTCCATACTTGGACTGCTCCTTTTCAACATTTTTACCAACAACCTACATTCATCCTGCAGTCTCTTATCTGTAATCCAATATGCAGATGACTTTGCTCTCCTATCTATCTCCAATACTATTTCTGAACTACACTCACTAACACAGACTTACTTTATCTCTGTTGAAAAATGGCTCAGAAACAATCAATTAATCCTTAACCCTAAGAAAACTCAACTCCTTCTCTTCCTACCTCAGATACTCTCTCACCTTAAATCCAACTTTTCTCTTTCCTCCCTAGATGGCACCACTATCTCCCCTGCCTCACACCCCAAACTCTTTGGGGTAATAATTGATGACCAACTAAAATATGACTTGCACATACAACAGGCCATCAAAAAAAAACACACCAAAAACTTGGACTACTTTATAGGAACAAAAATTCCTCACTACTGCCACTAAATGTACTCTTGCGCAGGCATTTCTCTTACCCAGTCTTCTATATGCTTCCCCATCCTTGCCAATATCCAAACTACCTCAATGCAGAAACTCGAACAAATGTACAACAAAATTGCCACATTTATTCTAAACCAACCACTCTCTTCACATCACTGCCTCTCACTAAACAAACTCCAGTGGCTGGAATTTCCACACCTTCTCCTACAATCAGAACTCCACACTGCCTTTTCCGTACTCAATAACCACTCTGCCTGCCCTGCTTTTGCCTCCCATATTACTCCCTACTCTCTCCGGAGTGCTGATCAGCATCTTTTCTCAGTTTATAAACCCAAAAGGAATATTGGCAAACTACTTTACAAACACTCTGTCTCATTAAATTGGAACAAACTCCCTCTCCATATTAGATCCAACTTTTCCTGTCCCTGTTTTTTTTAAAAGGAGCTTAAATCCCACCTATTAAACTTTAAATTATGCTGTTGTATTGACCACACATAGTCTTAGTCTCTCCCACTGTATAACCTGTTGCATCTCCTAACTGTCTTTCTTTGTTAGTAATTTCTGCTTAAACTAATCTCCTAAACTCTCATCTCTACTACTATAGCCCTACTATAGCCCCCTCCCATTATCCACACTCTCCCTCCCACTTCCTATCAATGTCTATACATTGTCCTTCTTTTGAACAACAATTATCTTTTTGTTTTTACTCTCATATGTAGTAAATTTTAGTCCCCTACTATCAGTGCAACCCTTAATGCTCATAATTTTTTTTCTTTTGTTTTTCTCTTTATAATTAATTTCGCATTTGCAGTGTTGTTTTTAATAGTTTTTGTCCTGTATATTTATCTTTCCTTATGTTTGCCAGGGCTCTTTCCCTTGGGTCTCCACTGAAAATGGGTTGCTTACTATCAATGCAATGCAAATAGTTAATAACCTTTTCTTTTTTACAATTATTTTGTATTGTGATTGTTATTTAATATTTGTATATTGTCACTTTATTTTTACTTATGGTTGCTGGGGCTTTTCCTCTCAGGTCTCCACTGTAAATGGGTTTGTTTGTAAACTCAGCTGGACTAATCCGGTTAACAAATGTAAAATAAATTAAATAAATAAATAACTAATACATCAAGGCTGGTTCAGTCAGTATTTGTATTTAGTAAGTTTGTTTTAGATTCTGTAATTTCGAAGGTGGTTAAGGGTAGTAAGTAAGGTAGTACAAGGGGCAAACTGTTAGACCTAGTCACATACACCAACATGCTTATTTCATCCAGGTAAGCCTTGCTGACTTACAATGCACAAAATGAGTAATATTCTCATTTGTAGCAGTCACAAAATTGCCTTTGGAACCCGTTTTTGTACATTGCATTTCTCGGCATTTGTTTATAACATTCAAGCCAAGTTTAGCATATCTCATGCTATTTTAAACCTTGAACATGTACTTGAGGTGGGCAGGGTGTTATAATGTAAACTGTCACCCAAAACAAAAATGTTTATTCCCAAACTGCTCTATGGGGCAGAGACAATAATTTGTAGAGAGATTAAATTGCACCAAGGAATAAGAATGGAAGAGTTTTCTTTTTTACCACTTTATAGAGGAATTAAACATTTCTAGTGAGAATCTGAGATGATTGTCTAAAGATCTATAAAAATTATTTACCTTAGAAAATAAAAACAAATAAAAATATAAGTATGCTGCTACACTTTCAACAGATGACATTTTTCCATAAATCCAAACTTAGCTTGTCTTCTATCTTCCCATACAGTGCTGAGTCTTACTTTGAGATCCGCACATTTGATCCAGAAGGTCTCGTTTTCTATGGTGACACAAAAGATGGAGAGAACTCATTCATCTTGGCAATGAGAAATGGACACCTGGAAGTGCAGATTAATAATGATTTTTCTAAAGTCACAAAATCTGGTGGTCCAAAGATCAACGATGGAAAATGGCATAAGGTACAGAATAAAACTGGCTGACGTGGCACTCATACACATGTACTTTTGTATCTTTCGAGTAAAACAAAAGAACCAGCTAACACAGCACTGTATAAAACACTTGTTTAATCTAAAAAATAAAACCAGTAAAAAGTAGGTAACAGATGAGAACTTTCACACCAAATGTGCTTCATCAGATCATCAGATCTAAATACAAACTAACAAGCAGTGCTGCCATCATGCTTATAGATACTGCTAAATATCTTGAAAGTATGTATTTAATGCTAAATGATTCTGATAGTTATACTGAATGCCATAAAAGTGACATTGCTAACGTTATTTAGAATGTACATAATAGCATTCATGAACTGTTAATGGAAGGTGTAGTAATCAGAGATTTGCATGATTACTTTATGGTTGAATTTCCTACTATTCCAATACTGTATAGCCTTCCTAAGATTCATAAGTGTTTGAGTAACCCACCCATTGGACCCATTGTCTCGGGCCGTGAGTGGGTGACTGAACCTTTGTTGATCTACGTTGAAAAGCAGTTACACCCTGTTATTGATAAGACAAATACTGTACTCAGAGACATGAAGCACATTTTGATGCAGCTATTTGACTGGTCTTGCAGAAATAGTATGAATGATGTTACATTGGTTACCATGGATGTAGTATCCCTTTTTACTGTAATTCCTGAGGTAGGAATAAACTTTGTTAGGCTGTTTTTGTCTAAGAACTCTGATTATTCCACAGGTCAGATACATTTGATATGTTCATTGCCTGACATTTTACTTAGTAATAATATTTTCATGTTTCATGACAGCTATTACCATCAGAAGGTCAGGGTGGCCATGGGCACCATGTGTGCAGACAGCTATGGTAACATGGTGCTCACATACTGGGAGTCCCTATATGTTCTAGACAGACGTAACTTCTTTTTCCCGTACATCTCACATTATGTATGTTTTGTGGATGATGTGTTCTTTGCATAGACTGGCCAGTAGAGACCCTGAATCAGTTTGTAGACTATTTATATCAGACCACTGATTTTTTAAAGTTCACATTTAAGCATTCTCAAACTTTGATAGATTTTCTAGATGTTTGTGTCTTGAATGCCCCTGATGATTTTGATACTAAGTTCTATAGTAAACCATGCAAGAAAGTTAACACACTGCACTACCAGAGTATGCATCCCAAATATATAAAGCGTAATATGCTGAAAGGGCCATTTTACAGACATACAAGACTGAATAGAAATGATGACAATATGCTTTCCTCTTTTGATACCCTGAGTGAGGACTTTCGCTCTGAATATGAGATAGGGATGGCGCGTCATGAGATTCTGTCACATAGAAATTATTCGGCTAGACCCTATTTTTCTAACTATAGTGTTGGCACTGTGGTAAGACAGAATAATAACAGAAATTATTTTAGAATGTGTGTTACCTATTCAAATGGCATTCAACCTATCTGTGACATGATTAGGAAGCACTGAAATATTTTGGCTACTGATGCCTTGGTGAAGTTCCACACTTTTACTATAGGAATAATAGTTCCATTAAGAAACTGCTGTGCTGCAAACCACTACTTAGCAACAGGCCCTGTATTTTGGTTAGAAAAGGACACATCCATGCAGATTATGTAACATGTGTAAGTACATTCAAACTGATGATACCTTTTTACATTCTGCTACTGGGCGTACTTTTAAGTTCAATTTCTTTGCCGACTTTACTAGTAGCAACCTGGTCTATTTGGCTGTTTGTGATCAATGTGGATGTTATTATGCTGGTAAGATGAATCGAATGTTGAAGAATCGTATCAGGGAACACTTATATGATATAAGCAGATGTGACAGTAAGAATGCTTTATATAAGCATGTTTGTAAAACTGGTATTGAACACTCTTTTAAATTTTTAGTTTTGGAATTACTGAATGTAGGAGCCAGAGAAGGTGATATTAAAACAAAAACAGAATGCTTAGAAGTTAAAAGGATGTTAATTTTACAATCTGACAAAGGATTAAATGAGCATACACCTTTAAAACCCTTGCTGAGGTACGGGGCTTGACCAGTTGACTTTGAACTTTCCTGAATGTATTTAAGCACTGCTTGTTAGTCTGTTTTTAGATCTGATGAAGCACATTTGGTGTGAAGGGGCTCATCTGTTATATACCTTTCACTGTTTTTATTGTTTAGATTAAACGAGTGTTTTATACAGCGCTGTGTTAGCTGGTTCTTTTGTTTCACTTGCTCCTTTTTTTACCTCTTTATTTACCTGCTCAGTTTGATTCTGTTTCCTGGTCCCACTTTTTTATTTATGGTTTACAAAAGAATGATAAAGTAACAAAGCATTTTGCCCTTAATGCTGTCCTTAAAGGAAATTATACATTACAAGGTACATATCTGGGTGCCTTTATGTCTCCTGAAAGCATTACATTCCTTTATTGTATAATATAAAGTGGCAGATTATATTAGTTATAGAGTTCTGAACACGTTTCTAGAGGAGAAAAAAAGAAACAGTTCAGTCTTCCATAACTTGTTTACCAAAATGTTTGTTTGTTGATTTTGCCACAATGAAACTGATTTTTGGCAAGTTTTACCATATCCACTATATTAGAGGGGTCAATTGTGTGGTGCACTATTCCCCCTTAACATTATATACCCAACCAGAGGAGGAATGACCTTAGAAATGGTATACCATGTTAATGTGGAGGGGAGATTCCCGCTCACCCAGAAGCCTCAGGCAGTTTTCACCTCCCACACACTAATGTGGTGTATCTGGTGTGTTGGGTGTTCATAGGTTCATAGGTAGGTAAGGGCCTAAGTAAGCCTAGCCAACAAGGTTCTCTGGCTTACACCACCCAAGAAAGTTATTTTCCTGTGCCCCTGTCGAGCACAGCCACCAAAGTGATCCCTGGGGTGTATTTCCTATTTCCCATCCACTCATCAAGATTTTTCTTGAAGAGTGCTAATGAGGAACATTGCTTGACATAGATGGGTAGCTTGTTCCAGAGTATGGGAAGTCTCTGGGACAGGAATCTATCCCTCTTGCATGTCCTGTTTATTGTGGTGACAAGGTTCATGTCCCTAGAGCATGAAGCTCGGAGGGATTGGGATTTCTTTAGGTGTAGCATGTCCAGCAGCTCTGGGTTTGACATAGCTTTATATGTTAGGCAGAGATCACTTCAGAGTAGGCGATATGCTATGGAGTAAAGCTGGAGTTTTTTGAGACGGTCAGTGTAGGGCATCTGTTTAAGGCCAGTAATCCTCTTTGTGAGGTACTTCTGTGGCCTTTCCAGCTGCTGCAGATGTCTTGTGAGGTACATTCCAAAAGGGGCGTTGTACTCTATAATGGGTCTACTGAGTGTCGAGTAGAGGGGAACAATAACCGCTTTTTTTCCTAGATGAGAACCCTTTTGTTATGAGGTGTGCCACATAGAAGGATTTCCTGACTACCATGGTGATGTGATTATCAAAGGAGAGACTACTGTTCACTTGGGTCCCCAGGTCTGTTATCACACATTCAACTTTAAGTAGACTGACGCTTATATGGTAGTTCATGGGTACAAAGTTTTTACCAAAGGGGATGACAATTTACTTTTTGGCATTGAGCTTGAGGCCATGGCTCTGACACCAGGCATCTGTCTCAGTGAGGCCTTTCTGTAGGATGTCCACATCATTTGGGGACTCAACTATGGTTCATAGTTTGCAGTCATCTGCAAACTTTGTTAGTCAAAAACCTTCTGTGTTAGCCTGTATTTCAGAGAAGTAGATACCAAACAGGAAAGTCTCAGGAATGAACCCTGTGGTACTCCACTTGTCACTGGTTTGAAGACAGATTTGGAGTCTGCAACTTATACAGTGTGGGTTCTGTCAGTGAGCCAAGTGGCAACCCATCTTGTGACGTAGGGATTTATACCTAGTTTAGTGAGTTTAGCTATAATTCCAGAATGGGGGATGTGTCAAAAGCCTTGGCGAGGTCACAATAGGCTGTGTGAACCACCTTATCCTTGTCTACAGCTTTGGTGACTGCCTCAAAGAAGTCGATCAGGTTCAGGAGGCATGATCTGCCTTTCACAAACTAGAACTGGGTGGGGTCCAGAGTTTGGAGTTTACCAATGTTTTTGTTTATGAGTTCCATGATGATACGTTCCATGGCCTTACAGACCAGGCTCGTCAGGCTCTTCAGGCTAATAGGGCGGTAGTTCCCGGGATTGGTGGTGGCTCCCCCTTTGTGGAGTCGGATAACTGTTGCTGTGTGCCATTCAGTGGGCACAAAGCCTGATGTGAGACTATGATTGAACATGGTGCTTAGCTGGAGAGCCAGTTCATTCTGAAGTTTGTTTAAAATGCAACCTGGGATTTTGTCTGGTCCCATGGATGCTGTGTTTTTGGCTTTAGAGAGTGCAGCTTTTACCTGCGTAGTTGTGATTACAGGGACTCTGCATTCTTCCTGTATAGATATGGGCCCTTTAGGGGGTAAGAGGGGGGTAAAGTTATCACTGAACCTATCTGCCAGGACGTTGGCAATATCAGTTTGTTCTGTAATTTTCATGCTGTTGTGCAGTAACTCAGAACAGATCAGGGTGTTGCCATTGAGATTCTTGACATAGCTATAGAATGCTTTGTGGTTGTCCCTAGAATCAGTGGCAATTTTATTTTCATAGCTAGCTTTGGAGGATCTTATAAGGGATCTCAGCTTCTTACTGAGGCTGACCAGGGAACTCCTCCACTCATGGGATTTTACTCTCTTTTGCAACAGTTTCTTCCTTCTGTTATAGAGTTTGTTTATGGCAGGGGACCACCAGATTGGCTTCCTTTTTTTGGAGGATAGCTTCTTGGTTCTGTTTGGGATAGCACAATCCATGCACTTGTGTAAGTGCTCATAGAGTGCATCTGTGTAGGATTCAGCAGTCATAACTGTATTGTCCATCTCCATGGGTGTCATGAAGTTTGCCACTTCTGTCTTAAGAAGCATGAAGTTGGCTTTGGAGAAATTTTTTACCGTGATTTCCTTAATGGGGGGTAGGGGTGGGATGTGGATATTTAGGGTGATTAGCTTATGGTCAGATCTGACCAACGAGGAGTTGACTTCAGGTGTGGAACATCAGTCACTCATGCTGGTAATGACTAGGTCTAGGATATTGTTGCCCCAGTGGGGGTGTGGATAGGTTCATCCAGGGCATTGGAATTTATGAATTCCAGAAAGCATTGAGCGAAGGAGTTGGTACATGAGTAGTTTTCCCAGTTAATGATGGGGTAGTTGAAATTGACCATTATTAGGGTGTTTGGTTGACCCTAATATTTTCCAGTATATTAAGAAAAGAGGAGTGGGAATCCTGGGGCATGGTTGGGGATCTATAGCAAGCTGCAATTTGGATTGCAGTTTTGCCCTGAGTTAGTTGCACTTGGATAACCTTGGATGCATTATGCTGAGCAACTAGCCTGGAGGTGTAGATATCCGTAATGAATATGGACACACCTCTGCCTTTAGTATTCCGGTCCAGGTTAGGTGGCCGAAAAGTGTGGTGTGAGTTATAGCCTGGTAATGCAGGGGTGCTCACTGCAGCCTTGAACCAGGTCTCAGTCACTGCACAGATATCAATGTTCTCCATTTTAAGGAGTGCCTCGAGGGAGTGCATTTTGAGATTTAGACTTCTAACACTGAGAAGCATTACCCTCAGTTTTTGCTTGCCTGTTCCTGTTATGGTGGTGAATTTATCATTTGAACCTTGCCTAAAAAAGGCACTATATGGGCAGCAAGACCCTTAGCCAGTATCCAGAATCCCATGGGTGACAGGTGCAGGCCATCTCTAGCAAAGCATCATGGTCTGTCGACCATATCGTCCCAGGCAGACAGATACTGGATCCCCATAGAATGACACTAGAAGCTTAGCCAATTGTTGAAGTCAATCATTTTGTCCTTGTACTGCGGTATCATTCTGGGCAATGGCAGGATGCTACTCAGGGCAAGAGTCATACCTGCCTGGGGTACAAGATCAGAAAGCTCTTCCATGTCTCTTTTCATGTAGTCCAGGGAGGCACATCTCAGGTCATTCACACCAACACAGACAATGGCAGAGTCATATTTGTACTTGTTGTGGAGTGACCTGAGTACGTGGGGTATGTGGTTGATCCTGGCACCCGACAGGCAGCTGACAGTAACCTTCTCCTTGTTTAGCCTGGTGAGTGGGACTTCAGTGTGCCTGACTACAGAGTCACCTATGACTAGTGTGTTGGGTACGTTGTTTTGTCTTATGGGCTGTGGTTGAGTGGCACACTGAGTATGTGGGCTATGTGTCATTTGGGTTGTATTGGGGGGTGGAGGTTGCTTACATTTCTGCTTTGGAGGACTCTGTTGCTTGAGCAGATTATTATTGAGAGCCTCCATGAATATTTTTTGTTTCTATGTGTAGATCTTGGTGGTGTAGGTTTAGTGGGACTATGAGAAGAGTGTGGTGTGGTACAAGTGTTTACCTTCTCCTCTTGACTGTCAAGTTCACTCTTGGTTGGAGAGAGCTTTACCTCCAGTTTGGCTAGATAAGTGCATCTCTCACAGGTTGAGGTGTTGGGTGGTAGCAGGAGAGGGTTGTCTGTGTACATGAGGCAATTGCTACATTGCCCCAAGATGCCCAGACTCATCAGATAGACAGGAGAGAACAATGGGAGCTCACCCTTGGACATGCCTGAATAAAAAAACTACTTTCCTCTAGACAAGTGAGGAAAGTGAGTATAAGAGCTGTTTTTCTTTAAGCAAGTGAGGAAAGTAAGTACAAAAACTGTTTTCCTCTAGGTAAAGAGGAATGTTGAGTGCTAAAGTAATTTGTAGCTTATTTTGTGCTAACAACAAGTTCTGAACAAGTCCTGAGCACGAGTAAGCAAATTCAAGTGCTAAAACTAAGAATCTGTACCTGGATCTTGTGGTAGATAGGCTACCTTGTGCTTCCCACTCCCACTAATAAGCTAGAAGGCTTCCCTCCAACACAGAAAGGCTTGGGGGACTCAGAAGCTTACAAGCAGTCCTAGGTACAGCAAATCTGTATCTGGACTAGACTAGTTACAGGAAAGGTGGGAAACAAGTGCAAATGCGGGCTTTTAAACCAGAAAGTTGAAAGAGCTGGAAAAACTGCCCAAACGGCCAATAAACTACAATTTCTAGGCCAGAAACCACTCTTGTGGTAGATAGGCTACCCAGTACTTACCACTCCCACTGATAAGCTAGAAGGCTTCCCTCCAACACAGAAAGGCTTGGGGGCTCAGAAGCTTATAAACAGTCCTGGATACACAAATCTGTATCTGGACTAGACTAGTTACAGGAAAGGTGAGAAACAAGTGTAAACACAGGTTTTTAAACCAGAAAGTTGAAAGAGATGGAAAAACTGCCCAGACAGCCAATAAACTACAAATTGTGGGTGAGAAACCACTCTTGTGGTAGATAGGCTACCTAGTGCTTACCACTCCCACTGATAAGCTAGAAGGCTTCCCTCCAACACAGAAAGGCTTTGGGGGCTCTGAAGCTTACAAACAGTCCTGGTTACAGCAAATCTGTATCTGGACTAGACTAATTACAGAAAATGCAGAAAACAAGCTTAGCCATTTTTTTTTTGGAAAGTGGAAAGGGAGAAAGGAGAAATAGAAGATAATTCAAAGTTAAGGATCTAAGTTGCTTGCCCTTCACAAATGTTCTCTCTGTATTAGGTTGAGTGAACTAGTGACACTAGACAGGAATAGAATTGGGACAGAGCTGAACAGATGAGACTGGTAGGAGTGTCTGAAGTCAAAATATGATCTCACTGTACTCGGTTGAGTGAGCAAATGAGATAGACCCAGGAGGAGTGTTCAAACACAAATTTACAGGAGGGGGCAATTCCAAAGCCACCAATATTAATACCAAAACAAGAAAAGGGACAGCAGGCGGGAAACTAATTGCTGAGATAGACAGAAACCACAGTATTCTATGAAACAATTAAATAGAAAAATAAATAACTACAGAGAGACACAGACACAATATTCAATGAAACAATTAAACTGACAGAAAAATGAAATGCTGTACAATCTTTAACACTGCAAGTTTGTACTTAACTCAGCTAGTAATGCAGTTGATTGTAGGTATGTAGCAGAAGCCAAACAACTCAGGTATTGAGCAGTAATAAATTCAAAGATAAATGACTCCCTTATAAATACAGAGAAACCCTAAAGGCTAAGAGTTTAACACTGAATATCAATGAAGTGAAACACAATAGCCCCCACTAATTGCAAAGACAGAGAGAGAGAGACCACAGTATTCTATGAAACAATTAAATAGAAAAATAAATAACTACAGAGAGACACAGACACAATATTCAATGAAACAATTAGACGGAAAAATGAAATGCAGTACAATCTTTAACACTGCAAGTTTGTACTTAACTCAGCTAGTGATGCAGTTGATTGTAGGTATGTAGCAGAAGCCAAACAACTCAGGTATTGAGCAGTAATAAATTCAAAGACATGAGACTCACTTATAAATACAGAGAAACTCCCTAGGCTAAGAATTTAACACTGAATATCAACGAAGTGAAACACAATAGCTCCCACTAATTGCAGACACAGAGAGAGACGGCAGTATTCTATGAAACAATTAAATGGAAAAATAAATAACTACAGAGAGATACAGACACAATATTCAATGAAACAAATAGAAAAATGAAATGCAGTACAATCTTTAACACTGGAAGTTTGTACTTAACTCAGCTAGTAATGCAGTTGATTGTAGGTATGTAGCAGAAGTCAAACAACTCAGGTATTGAGCAGTAATAAATTCAAAGATATGTGACTCACTTATAAATTCAGAGAAACCCTCTAGGCTAAGAGTTTAACACTGAATATCAATGAAGTGAAACACAATAGCCTCCACTAATTGCAGAGACAATGGACCACAGTATTCCATGTAACAATTAAATAGAAAAATAAATAACTACAGAGAGACACAGACACAATACTCAATGAAACAATTAAATAGACAGAAAAATGAAATGCAGTACAATCTGTAACACTGCAAGTTTGTGACTTATAAATATAGAGAAATCCTCTAGGCTAAGAGTTTAACACTGAATATAAATGAAGTGAAACACAATAGCCCCTACTAATTGCAGAGACAGAGAGAGACCACAGTATTCTATGAAACAATTATATGGAAAAATAAATAACTACAGAGCGACACAGACACAATATTCAATGAAACAATTAAATATACGGAAAAATGAAATGCAGTAAAATCTTTAACACTGCAAGTTTGTACTTAACTCAGCTAGTAATGCAGTTGATTGTAGGTATGTAGCAGAAGTCAAACAACTCAGGTATTGAGCAGTAATAAATTCAAAGATATATGACTCACTTATAAATTCAGAGAAACCCTGTAGGCTAAGAGTTTAACACTGAATATCAACGAAGTGAAACACAATAGCCCCCACTAATTGCAGACACAGAGAGAGACCACAGTATTCTATGAAACAATTAAATAGAAAAATAAATAACTACAGAGAGAGAGACAGACACAATATTCAATAAGACAATTAAATAGACAGAAAAATGAAATGCAGTACAATCTTTAACACTGCAAGTTTGTATTTAACTCGGCTAGTAATGCAGTTGATTGTAGGTATTTAGCAGAAGCCAAACAACTCAGGTATTGAGCAGTAACAAATTCAAAGATATGTGACTCACTCATAAATACAGAGAAACCCACTAGGCTAACAACTTAACACTGAATATCAATGAAGTGAAACACAATAGCCCCCACTAATTGTAGACTTAGAGAGACCACAGTTTTCTATGAAACATTTAAATAGAAAAACAAATAACTACAGAGAGACACAGACACAATATTCAATGAAACAATTCAATAGACAGAAAAATGAAACACAGTACAATCTTTAACACTGCAAGTTTGTACTTAACTCAGCTAGTAATGCATTTGATTGTAGGTATGTAGCAGAAGCCAAACAACTCAGGTATTCAGCAGTATGCTTGGTCTGTTTTAATTTCAGTATGTGTTTGGATATGTTTGTACCTAGTAAATTCTATGGTTGCTCTATTTCAGATGCACTGTAATGTCATTCAAATGTTAAGTGTCTAGATATTGTAGTGGATTTGCAGAAAATGAACATGTTACCATCTGTAACGAATCATTAAATAAACTCTTTCTTCCAATAATACTTCTAGACACATTGTTATGAGTTTATAATAAATTTAAAAACTTAAGAATTTATGGGGAGGGTGGGTCAGCCACTGTGACAAAGTCTGATCTACCTAAATGAGCACAATAATGACTTGGAGCTCAAAGAAAAAGAAGAAAAAACACAGTTTATTCAGTAACCTTCAACCACCTCACAAAGCTCTGCAAACCAAGACAAGAATTGACAAGTGCCCCAAAACAAGAAGTGGCAAGTGCCCCAAAACAGACAAGACCAGAAGAGACTAGGACCTACCAGATCTATAAAGGAAAGCATAGTAAATGCAAATGGACAAACAATAAGCATATGATGAACAGGGTCATTGTCCTTACTGTGAATCAGACAAAACATTTAAGAAACAGAAGTGTCTATTTGTCCACCAGCACTCAGTATGGCCAAGGACTGAATGAATGGCACAATGGGCAGCAGTTGTATATGCCATTCATGGCACATTGCAGTGGGTATCTCTGTACATTGACAATGTGAAATATGCATATACCTACAAGCACAAAGAGCTGTGGAAGCTTAGGAAGGGGATTTTCAGTATTATGGGGCTGGACTGTACTGCAAGCTGTGTGCCTATGTAATAGAGAGTACTGGATGTGCTGTAGGAGAGAGTTTCTTTACTAAAATGGTACAAATAATTGTAGATTACCTGCCTACTTAGAGAGGTAGGGTTTCAACAATGAAATGGTCCATGGCATTGCAGTCTGTGTACCTATGTAATAGAAAGGACTAGAACATATCTTTGTGTTAATAAATATGAGACACAGGCCTCATGATGATCTAGAATTACTGCATTGATATCACTTTGTTCAGAGAGAAGTATGCAAGCAGGACTACAGTGTGATGCTGCATCTCAGAACCTTATCCTGGTGCTGTCCTACTGCACATGACAGGTAGGACTATGATGGAAGAACACTGAAGGGACTCTTATGGAGCAGGGGTGGAGGGCTACACATGTATACTATCTTTTTACTTCAGGGCAGTACTGTATACCCCTAGAGAAGTAGTATACAAGGCATCCTGGGAAGTTATACTACTATGGCGAAAATTTGCAACAATGCAACACTGTGTGTCCTGCACCAGGTATTTGACTGGACAGTTTCATTATAAACAGCTAATTTATTGACAATGCTAGAGTCAGAGCTGATTCATTGACAATGCCTCAGCAATCATTTCCTTTCTAAGGCGTGAGTCAGTAAATGTTTGTTAGAAACCTTCTTAAATGTGTTCTTCATTCCTGCATAGTGAGAACAGCAGCTCATGTCCCACCTTCACTGACAGTGCTTTCACAACATCCTCTCATCTAAGAGCGTAATCAGTAAATATGTTTTGCTTACTGATTGTGTGCTAATTGTATATTACAAAGGGGATGCATCATACATAATCACCTATAATAATTTGCCAATTTAGACAGCTTACTTATTAACAGGACACAGCATATAAAAACAAAAGCATTTTGAAAAGAATGTAGATAAATAAGAAAAAAGTATAAAGTAATGTTAACAAGAATGCTGTAAAAATATTATCACAGTCTCCCAAATTTTGGACGTATATGAACATTAATGTTAAAATTACTGCTATAAAAATGCTGCTTCATTAACTAAATTTAAATAGCAAATGACTTTAGTAATTATACTGAACCTATGGTTATTATATCAACATCTTCTAATGCCCCTGTTAATGACAGTGATACTTAATACCAATGTAGGTTAGCATGGCTCCTTCTTTTACCTCACCATGTGAGCACAGCCAAAAGGCCACAGTCATCCACTACATCAGAGGTAAATGCTGGAGAGTTTAATAGTAAGGTAGGGTTAGGGGGTATATGTGTGAGCGTGTCTGCCTGGAAGATAGTGGTAGGGGAGTTAAGAGGTAAATTAGGACTGAGTGTGTGTGTGTGTGTGTGTGTGTGTGTGTGTGTGTGTGTGTGTGTGTGTGTGTATGAATAGATGTGTAATTTTGAGTGTGACTGGAAGAGGAGGGGACTTTTTTTGTGTATGTGTGTGTGTTTGTGTGTGGGGGGGGTTGGGAGGGGGTGTAATACCAACATACACCCATAGACTAATGAGCAGAGTCTGCAACATTGGGTGGGGAGAACAGCTAGCCATTAGGGAAAACTCTTATGCATATCAGGGAGTTAGGAGATTGGGGAGAACACTAGACACCGGGGACAGTCAATATGATCTACCTTAAAGGCACATCTTTAATAAGAAGGTGCGGGGAACCACTAGACAACTGGGTTAAGTAGCATGCTGTAAAACACACAAAATAGACTTCAAACTCTGCAACTTCCCACTTCCTGCAAAGGATATTAGTCCTCAATGCCACCATAAAACACAAGGGACTGATTTTATGTAAATAAATGTAAATAAAAAAGTATGGAGGAGGGAAAAGGGATTCAAGCTGTGCACTTCAAACTGTGCACTCTGGACACAAGGCAACCATACATTAGCCCACTACACTCACCAAGTTAGTTAGATAAACAGGGTTTGTTTAATATATATTGGGATCTCTGTCATTATGTAATGCTTACAACATGTCTTGATGTATGAGGGAGAAGAAGAAGGACATGAAAAGTTAGTCACACCTTTCAACCTCATAGGATAACAGAGTTTGCCCCAGCATGCACTTATTGAAGGATGTGAAGGGTTATTCTCAAATGTCTGGCATTAAGGATTGACTGTAATCATCCATCAATCACCAGGGTGGAGAAAATAAGACATTGTGGATGTTCTGACAAAAGGGACAGGTATATGGGGCTCTTTATGAATCCCCAGGCATGTCAGCAGCAATTTTTTTGTGGTTTACTTTTATATCTGTTTTTGTTTTAACATTTCTTTTAACTTTATGTGAGCAGCCTGGAGTGGAATAAAGTCAATTTATACAGAATGTGAACTCAGTTCTGTTTAATTCTGAAACTTATTTACAAGAAATTCAAAATCACAGTGGGAACAAAAAGTTATGTTAGGTATAAGTCAGTTTATAAAACTGCACCCAAATATGCTCCCTTCTATCCCACCCACTGGTGCAGCCAGTTATACTCCCTAAGCCTTTCTTTCCTCTAGCATGCTGGGTACTGGAACACTTAACACTAATGACAAGGATACACCCTCCTCCTCTTCTGTCATTTCTCTGCCACCTCTGTGGCTTAGTTTCCTACCACCGCAACTAGATACTTTTATAAGATGGTGGTTCATGTGTGTTTATCACATCTATCATTGCCCCTTGGTGACCTTAGTCATTTTCTCACTAGTTTTAATAACTTTAAGCTTAAAACTCACCAAAACCTTCTTTCCTGTCCCTACACTGGCTGTCATCCCCTTCCTTCCCTAGCCCATGTAATTACCATTCTTATGGACAACCTTTCCTGTACTGTTCCACCATCTCCAGGGCTGTTCACTGTCTGTGCTTGTTGCCTTCCTGTGTGCTGTTCCTGATCTCTTTACCATCTTTTTTCTCCTTTCTGTCCCTTCTCTCTCTCTTTCTCTCTCACTCTGTCTTCAGCTGTAGCCGAAAGCCCCTTCCTATGCATGTCCCTCCATGCATTTTGACTACTATACAGCCACTCCTCTGTCCTCCTGTATCATTGTCATTGCAGTCAGTACCACTTCTTCCAGATTAGAAAAAAAAATGACAGACTTATAACTTGGTTTCCTTCTCCTTGTCCTGTCTTCAATGGCTCCCTCTTCACCTTAGCTTGTACTGGTTTACAGTATGAACAGTATTGACAATATCTTTTCCTTCCTCTTGCCTTCTGCCTTTTGTCCTCTCATACACTTTACAATCCATCCCATCTTCTGTCTTCCTGTTACCTCTTCATCTTCAGGCCTGATCTGCATTTATAAATTGTTCATGTGAGTAGCCAGTCAAACTTTATCTCTAGCTGTCATTTTCCAGCCTCTGCTGCCAAAGCTTCCACATTTTCCTACAGAATGCCACTCACTATACTGATGCAAGTGACTGGCCGAAATCCTAAGGTTCTAAGCACTTTACCCATGTCTGTCCACAATGCAAGCAACCTTTCTAAAGTGTTATCCCTGACCTACTTAGCAAATTCTAGGCAACAGACAAGTTTGTTAATAATTAATTACTTGTCTACTAATGTTAATTATTAGTTAAAATTATGTTAAAAAAAACTAACCAAAGGATAACAAAATTTATTCATCAGTAATTCTCACTATGCTCTCCAAATTTGTGGGACTTTTAAAAGCAAACAAGCCATTCACACTTAATTATGTGCAGACACCTGGTATGCGCACACTAGGTTCATAGGTGTTTACTAGACTAATGATCACAAGGGCCTTTTTAAGCCTATCCATGCATTCCAAATCTCTGACAAGTTCTGATACCTTGATATGTATAAGCATGGGCCTGGGAGATGAGCCATTTACACCTTACCTGTGTCCATTAGAGACATAAGTGCCAAACCAGGGATGAATTTCTGGTTTCCCATCCAATTGTCCAAGTTGCTCTTGAATTGGGTTAGGGAGAAACTCTGCTTCACATGGATAAGGAGCCTGTTCCATAGATGTGGTAGTCTCTGGGATACATACTGATCTCTCCAGCAGGTCCTATGTATATCACAGGACAGGTTTAGGTCTTTAGCATGGATAATTCTGGTGTTGTTTGTTTTGTGGATATACAGGAAGCCCATCAGAGTGGGGTCTGACAATGCCCTGTATGCCAGGCATAGAACTCCCCCAAAAGCCTGTAGGCCATAGAATATAGGGATAGGGCCTTGAGGTGGTCTGCATAGGACATTTTACTGAAACCCTGTATTATTTGAGTGAGAAAGCTCTGTGGTCATTCCAGTTGTTGGATATGCCTGGTTAGGTACATACCAAAGGGGGCATTGTACTCAATGATAGGTCTGATGAATGCCAAATACAATGGAATAATGACTTCCTTGGACTTAGATGCCATACCTTTGTTTATAAGTTGTGCAACATAGAATGATTTCCTCACCGCTGTAGATACATGATGGCCAAAGGCTAGATTACTAGCTATGTGTGTACCTAAGTCCTTGACTACTGGGCAGCTCTAAGGTGTGTGTTGTCAATATGATATTTACCAGGGATGGATGACTTCCCAAAGGATACTATTATGCATTTCTTGGCATTTAATTTTAGTCCACGACTGACACCAGTTGTTTGTCTGTGTCAGCCCCCTCCTGGAGAACATTTGTGTCAGTGTGAGATTCAATGACAGCTCCTAATTTACAATCATCTGCAAATTTAGTCAGCCAGAGACCACTGACATTGGCCTTGACTTCTGAGAAGTAAATGCCAAAAAGAACCGGTCTAAGGACTGATCCATAAGGGACTCCACTTGTGACTGACCTCTTTGTAGAGGTGGACTCCCCAGTTCAAACTTCCTGGGTCCTGTCTGTGAGCCAGTTTGCTATCCACTGGGTGACATATGGGTTTGTACCTAACCTCTTGAGTTTGTCAACAATGCCCGAGTGGGTATTGTGTCAAATGCCTTTACTAGGTGAAGGTAGGCAATGTGAGCAATTTTGCTCCCATCCATTGCTTTGGTCCATCAGGTTGAGTAGGCATGATCTGCCCTTGACAAAACCAAACTGGGTTGGGTCCAGGGTTTGGAGGTTTATATATCTCTACTGATCATCTCCATGATAATTCTTTCCATGGCTTTACATATAAGACTAGTGAGACTTATGGGTCTGTAGTTTCCAGGGTCTGTGGATGGCCCACTTCTGTAGAGAGGGATGTCTGTTGCCTTTCTCCATTCATGAGGCACAAAACCTGTTTGGAGGCTACAGTTATATAGTAATTCCAGAGGCCCAGATATGTCATGTTTCATGCTATTTAGAAGGCATCCCAGGATATTATCTGGACCCATTGATGCAGTGTTCTTGGTCTTAGAGAGAGCATTAAGGACCTGTTCCCTAGTGATAGTAGGGGGAGTTATATCTGATGATATTTCCTGAGGGAAGGTTGAGGGGGAGAGAGGGGCAAAGTTGGAGCTGAATTTATCATCCAAGAGGTTTGCTAGGTCTTCTGGCTCAGTATAGGTGTCTCCATTTACAATGAGCTCTGCACACAATTGTGTATTGCCTTTGAGGATGTGGACATAGTTAAAGAATGCTTTGTGGTTGTCCTTGGCCTGGGAAGCCAAACTTACCTCAAATCTGGCTTTTGCAGACTTTATTTGTCCTTTGAGTTGTTTATTTGATGAGAGTGCTTTTATCCTGCTGGGTGCTGCACCTCCTAATTTTTGCCATGATTTTCTTCCTGTAGTTATACAGCCTATTAATTTTGTGATTCCACCAATGTGGCTTGATATTTTCAGTTAGTTCTGTACTTATTCCTGGTGGGTGCAGCTGCCTCTATGCTGCTATTAACGTGCTTGTACAGGGTTTGTGTGAACAGTTCTACATAGGCAGCAGTCTTCTCAGGGTTTATGGGGGCACACACACACACACACACACACACACACACACACACACACACACACACACACACACACACACACACACACACACACACACAAACAGTTTAATTGTCTTATATCAGAAACTAAATGAGCCTGATTTTTTTTCAAAATTTTTTAACAGGCTGCAATACAAAAAATGCAAAATAAATATAATTCAAACCAACAAATACCTAACAACATAATTCTATTACAAGAAGAAAGTACTGCATTGATAGCACTTACTATAGATAAACTGTTATTTTTTGTTTCCATTACTTCAACATGTCTCATATTATATGGTACCATTCTTCCAACCATGTTTATAGCCATTTTACTAAGCAGAAAAGCACAACTGGGTTACTTTGCTTGAAAACAAGTAAATGAAAGATTAAAGTCTCTAAGAGTCCTTAAATGCAACCATATTTTCACCAAAAAAATATTTTCTTCTTGCTTAATATACAATTGCATTGCTGTGAAAAAAGTAGCATCCTCAAAAGACCAACACATTGTTAAGAAGGAAATACTTTCTTGTTTCACCTCCGTGTAAAGACAGTCTGGTTAAGGTAAGCAAGTACAGAAATTAGTTAACAAATGAAAAGTCAAGACATGATGCAAAAAGGAGTAGAGTTTGGATAAAACATTGGATTCATGTCATTTCACCGGTGTCAGTCTTTGCAAGTGCTGTTACAATGAATCAAAATCTCTAACAGACAGATAGACATACAGAGATTAGATACAGCTGAGGATATAGACAGCTAGATACACACACACACACACACACACACACACACACACACACACACACACACACACACACACACACGCACACACACACACACAAAAACCCCTTTTCCAAGAATTAAAGCTAATGTAATATGTTTTACATTTCCAAATGTTGTACATTAACTATAAATCAGAAATTAAATTTACAGTCTACATCTCTAAATCTCCATAAAATCAATTATTCTGTCAGCACCAGAAAGAGAGTTACAAACCAGCAGCTACATCAACAAACGAAAAGAAACAAGTTCTTAATAGGTGACTAATTCATTAGTCAAACTAAACATAAATGAATATGCTCAAAACATTGTCAAATGTTGTACACTAAGGTCTGTATTCATAGTCACTTGTGTAAATGAGATAGGGGTATTCCTGATGCTTACAAATGAGCATAACAAAAGCGTAATTCATAGAGGCCATTTACGCTAATGCAAAAAGCCTTAAAATAATGAGATGCAAATGAGAAATGTTGTAAAATGTAGTATGCTAATGAGGCAGTTTTGCAATTCATAGTCTGACATCCCTGCAGTACACGCATCTGTTGTTAACAGCGATACTTCATCTTTGATATTGGAGCTACAATCCATGAACTTGTTTGCCCAAGCATGCTCAGGCATTTCCCTGGCACACAAATGAATTATTTCATGCAGCAACCTCTTCATTAGTTTGTATTAAGTATGCACAAGGACTAAGATGACACAATAAATTGCTTTGCCCAGTAATCACTTCGGCAGTCTGACCATGTATGCATAGGCACTTCCTTGACACACACATTAATTATTTCCATCAGCAAACCCTTCAATAACATTTCCTAGTATGCACAAGCCTCAAAATGAAACATTCATCCAAGTGACCCCTTCAGCAACATGCTCTAGTATGCAAAAGCACCAAAAATGAAACATTTACCCAAGCAACCCATTCTTTAATATGTCCTGGTATGCACAAGCGCTAAAATGAAACATTTCCCCAAGTGACCCCTTCAGTAAAATGTCTAGATATTAACAAGCATCAAAATGAAATGTTTACCCAAGCAACATCTTCAGTAAAAATGTCCAGGTATGCAGAAGCACCAACTAATCTACCCTCGCATCTCCACATTCTCCTTGAAAACTGCTGCTTACTGGCATAAATTCAGGGTTATTTACAAATGTTCTATGCAAATGAGCTCATTATGAATTCATGTCTATGAATCAAACTCATGTGCATATGTATAAAGCCCCTTAGCAGAGTAGTAGCTGTCCCCCTAGCACTTATGCATTAATCATGTTACACTTTTGAGATGGGGGCCATGTTCATAAAAAGTCCTCCACATTTCAGTGGTCATCCTGAAATTCATAGAGGATTCTATTGTATGGTACACAGATACCTGTCTGACCAGGATGGACAAGGAGAAGATAACGGTTAGTTGCCTATCTGGAGCTAGGATCTGCAGTATCATGCATGCACTCAAGTCACTGAACCACAGGTACCAATATGATTCTATCATAGTCCATGTGGGTGTAAATGAGGTATGCCTCACTGGACTATATGAAAAAAGACATTATGGATCTCTCTGAATATGTGTCATAGACAGGTATGCGCCTTGCATTGAGCAGCATTCTACCTTCACAAAGGATGATGCTACAGTATGAACAGAAAATGATTGATTTTAACAATTGGTTTAGTTTCTGGTGCTATTCCAGTGGAAACCAATATCTATTGGACTTCCTAGCTTCTATTGGACTTCCTAGCTAAAATCTAGCTCTGTTCTTGCTCAATACCAGGATAAGCTATATCCCTAAATATGAACTTATACCTTTTCATTCCTTAGATGTCATTACTCTTTGTTCTTCACTTACTTCCTTACTGCTATCTAATTCTCTTCCCTGACTTTCTCTCTAAATATACCAGAAGCCTGTTTTTTTTCTCACTTTATATTGCAATTCCCATTTGTATTAGAATAACTTACCTGTAATTGCTCTACAAAGTATCTAAAATTTGTCCCCATATTAAATGATTGTCATATACCTTGTATCAGTTCTTAACCATTATCTTATATTGTGTCCAATATATTATTATGTAAACTGCAGATGTTTTCATTTTATTTTTGAAGCTTGTAAAATTATTGTTCTTAAAATGTTTTGTAATAATTACCCAGTTGGACTTTCACAGAAATCAACTGTCAATCAATAAATAAATAAATAAATCAGCATGGGAGGACAGTGTTGATAAACCACTTTGCTTTGCCATAGATGATCTGTACCTGTCCTCCCTGGGTTTTTAGATATTGGCTAAAATATTCTCCAACCCTTAGAGCCTTTTAGGCAATGTCAAAATGACAAAACTACCAACAAAGCAAAAAAAAAAAAAAAAAAAAAAAAACTCAAAGCCATGTTAAAGTGTTACTGCTCAGTGCTAAGAGCCCAGATAACAAACCCTACAAACTCTCCTCACCTTGAAGAATGTAGACATCTGTGCTGTTACTGAGACTTTGTTTGAAGCCACAGAAAGTACTCCATCAGTGGAAGGCTACAGTGCCTTCCAAACATTTAAACCAACTGCAACACAGCCAGCGGCTAAAGGTGGAGGTGTCTTGATCTATGTTAGTAGCAAATACAAATCTAGGTTGGTTAAATAGGATGATGCCTTGGAGTTCATCCACTTCCAAGTCTCCATAGACAAGGTTTTCTACCATGTCCTGGCCAGCTACAGGTCACTCTCTATGACTCATGAAGCTCACAACTCTTACCTAGACCTACTAAAGGCGCTCACCATCCAATCAAATACCCTATTCATGGAAGACTTTAACTACCCCTCTATAGACTGTGAAATGTACACTGTCTCTAAGTCAGAGGCATAATGTTTCCTGGAATTTATCAACACAAGTACCTTTGGCCAGGTAGTGTACTCTCCAACTAGAAGATCAAACATATTGAACCTATTAGTCAACAACATGGGAAAGTGTTGCACCCCCTTCCACATGTGATATTCTTAATGGTGAAGTCGGACCACAAAGCTTTCTCCCTTGAAATAAAAAGAAACCCGGAAAACCCAACTAAACCTGTAGCAGTTAGGAACTATTCTAAAGCAAACTACATTCTATTAAGCATCAGTTTGTCAAAAATCATGGCTCCTCCAAACATTGAGAACACAGCTACCTGTGCAGAATTATTTACATAAGCCCTGTACAAACATGTAAGCAGCAGCACTGAGGTCACTGTACCAGCCAGAAGTAAACCCAGATTTAACACCAAAAACAAACTATGCTGGTGGAATCCTTACCTTAATGGGCTATATAACAAAATAAAAAAGTCATAGGCAGAATCATAAAGAACAACTCTCTAAAGACAAAAGCTCTCTAGATTCAACTAAACAAGAAATGAAGGGATCTAATGACATCCAACAAGGCCAATTATGAGGTCAGGAAAGCCTCTCAGGCTAAGGGCAATCACAAGGCCTTCTTCAGCTATGTCAGCAATCTTAATGATAATACTCAGCAGTGGACAGAACTGATGGTACATGGCACAACCTTCACTGACCAGGGTGAAGTAGCAAATCTAATGGCTGATAAATTTTGCTCCAGCTTCACTCCTGACTGCCCCCAACTACCCCCTGTGAAATCCTTTCTAGTATATTGCCCCCAGCTATCAGCAAGGAGCAGGTCCTGGAGGTGCTCACTAAGGCCAAAAATACTGCTTCAATGGGCCCAGACAATATCCCTGGTTGTCTCCTAGATAGCCTAAAACATGACCTAGCAGGACCACCTGAGGTATTCTTCAACTAAAGCCTTAAAACAATTTACATGCCAGATGAATGAAGGGCTGTAATGGTCATCCCTCTTCATAAGGGTGGACCATCAAATGACCCCAAAAACTATAGACCTATCAGTCTGACAAGTCTAATACACAAAGCCATAGAAAAAATTATCATGAAAATGATCAGCAAGGACACTGGCAACCTACAGACACTGGACACGTCCATTTGGCTTTGTTAAGGGAAGGTCTTGCCTACTTAACCTGCTAGACTTCTTCAAGAGGGTCTCCATGGCTATGGGTGATGGGGAAAATGGAGCATACTGCCTATCTTGACCTGGCCAAGTAGTTCAATACAATAACCCACTCATGTATTGTTGACAAACTCTCAAAAATAGGCATAAATCCCTACATAACTCACTGTATTGTCAGCTGGCTCACAGATAGTACCCAAGAAGTCAGGATCAGTGAGACCACCTCCACCAACAGACCATCACCAGTGAACTATCTTAGGGCTTCCTGTTGGGCCTGCTCCTGTTTGGCATCTACTTCTCAGAAGTCAAGGTTAATTTGACTGCAAAATGGGAGCTATCATAGATTCCACCCAAAAATACTAATATCCTACAAGAGGGTCTAATACAAACAAATGACTGGCACAAAAGCCACAGATTAAAACTCAGTGCAAAGAAATGCATTATAGTGCCCTTTAGGAAATCATTCACCCAAACTAATTACTTCATCTATAAAATATTCCTAAGGGTTTACCTTATATTTAGGGTTCTGGGAACATATGTAGACAGTAATCTGGCATTTGACTAACACACATAGCCAAGATACTAAGAAAATCATTCTATGTTGTCCAACTTATGATCAAGGGCATGGCATCCAGGTCCAAGGAAGTAATAATACCACACTACTTAACCTTTATCAGACCCATCATTGAGTACAATGCCCCCTTTTGCATGTACCTAACCAGGTACTTTTAACAGCTGGAACACCCTCAAAGCTTCCTCACCAGGAGAATCCAGGGTATGAATATCCTGTCCTACACAGGTCACTTTAAGATTTTATCTCTATACTCAGTCTCCTATAGGTTACTGAGAGACAATCTATCCCTAGCATATAAGGCATCCTCAGTTCCAGCTCTGTTGGATCTTTTGCACATCCATAAGACAAACTGAACCAGAAACACTAGATCCAAGGACCTAAACTTTGTCTGTGACATCAACAGAACCTGTTGGAGGTACAATGCATGTCTCAAAGGATCCCATGCTATGGAATAAGCTCCCCATCTATGTGAAGAAGAGTTCATTCCTGACCCTATTCAAAAGAAACCTTTACCATTGGATGGGAAATCACATATTCACCCCCAGTCTGGCCCTCATGTCGCTGACGGACAGAGGTCAACAGTAAGTAAATTAATTCCCAACTAACATACCCTCCCCACATAATCATTATTTACCTCTTTACTAACATACCCCACCATATAGGTGTCTAAGGAACTCTGGAACAAAACTGAGTTGGGTTGCATGGCTAGGTTTATAAAAACCCTAGTGGTCATTAGCCTAGTAAAAACTTATGAACCTATGAATCTATGATTAGTAACAATGAGGAATACCTCATCATTGACTAATTTGAATATCTCTGAATTACATGGTGTTACCACTAGTGCTAATTAATGCTTTCTTGTGGTAATCACCACTGGCAGCCCATGCATCATGATGGCAGAGGTACCCCCCCTTGTTCACTCTCCCAAACACATTCAAACACAAGCACACACGCACACACACACACACACACACACACACACACACACACACACACACACACACACACACACACACACACACACACACACACACACACACACACACGGATGCACACACACACACACGCACAGACACACACACACACACACACACACACACACACACACACACACACACGCACGCACGCACACACACACACACACACACACACACACACACACACACACACACACACACACACACACATATCTCTCAACTGTCCTTGATTTTTATAGAATATCCCTGATTTTGCTTCTAATACAGGTACTGTCCCATGAAAAAAAAGATGATTACAGTTGATCAGTTCTGCAGACATTACAGTTTCATACTTCTGATTACTCAGAAAATGCTTTGTGATGCAAAAAACTTGTTATTCTATTAACTTTTTACATTACTTATAGTAATATTTAAAAAGTGTCCCTGGTGAAATATGTTCCCCCGTTATTACAAGTTTTGCATATTACTCTTGGGGAGTTGAGAGGTATGGCAGCCACCCCTTCACATACCCACACACTCACAGCTTAAGAGAAACATCCCTCCCACATGATTGCACACCTGAACACACTCAGTCATACACACACAGACACACACACACACACACACACACACACACACACACACACACACACACACACACACACACACACACACACACACACACACACACACACACTCACTCACACCCCTCGTCACCACTACTTTTCCACAGGCACTTAACTAATTTTACCTTTTAAAATGAATAACCCATTGACTACAGTGGATAGAAAACAGAGGTATTCCAGAAAGCCTTAGTCAGGTCTAGTATCCCATCTGTGACCCAGAGGGTGACAGGGCTAACAAGACACAGAGTACAAAGGATTAGTCCAGATAAAATCACTTTAGCTAGCAGATCTAGAATATTCAATCTATATGATTATTCAATTAAATAGGTAGATGGATGAGTGTTCTGAACGAGAACACTCATCCATCTACCTACTTAACTGATAAACTGCTTGAAACTTCAACAAGGTGTCTTTATTCCTCCCACAGGGAGGACATCAGAAGCAGAGTCTTCTAGATATGTTGGCTAAAGTGATCTATCATTATTAATCCTTTGTACTCTATTTCATTAACTACAGTGGGGGAATACAACATTTCAGCAATGTTTTCTAATGTCTAAAAGTGCTAATTTACACTGCCAACTGATTCTCTGAATGGCTCAGCTGTGTAACTATCCTAAGTTGAGTCATTTCTGGAGTAAAGTACATGGCTAATTAGCATGTATAGGCTGCTTCCCTGGAATAACTCATTAGTACAGCTGCAGACAGCCCACTGGGATGATTGTACAGCCTATGAAATATCATTGTGGTCGGTCTGTCTAAAGGGCTACTGCCAGTGGAAAACTGACTATGTTACGGCTTTCTGCTGGTGGTAGCACTTTCTGAATTCTAGCCAGAAATTGCAAGCCAATTATCTGTAAAGCAAAACAACAAATATAAATGGTAAGCCAATCAAGAATTCCTTAATAAGTAATCAATTCAGACTTGGCAAAATAAAAATATTGACCTAAGGACATTTCCAAATCTTAACATGTGAAATAATATTTATGAAGCTGATAGTTGCATGAATAAAAAATAAACAAAACAATTATGATGGAACCTTTTATTTTACCAACTTAGATGTTATATGGGTTGGAGACAGTGGCATTGACAAAAAGGCAGGAGTCAGAGCTGGATGTGGCAGAGTTAAAGATGATAAGATTTGCAATGGGTGTGATGAGGGTAGACAGGATTAGGAATAAGTATATTAGAGGGTCAGCCCAGGTTGGAAGGTTTGGAGACAAAGCCAGAGAGGCGAGATTGAGTTGGTTTGGACATGTGCTGAGGAGGGATGCTGGGTATATTGGGAAAAGGATGCTAAGGATGAAGCTGCCAGGTAAGAGGAAAAGATGAAGGCCTAAGATAAGGTTAATGGATGTGGTGAGAGAGGACATGCAGGTGGTTGGTGTGACAGAGCAAGATGCAGAGGACAGGAAGAAATGGAAACAGGCAATCCGCAGTGGCGACCCCTAATGGGAACAGCCGAAAGAAGGAGAAGAAGAAGATATTACAAAAAAAATTAATAGAGAAAAAGAAGTGTGCACATTTTATAACAGAAAGGGCTGAGAAACAGAATTAATTCAGGAAGAAAATGTGTTAACAGGATGAAAGCTGCAAAAACCTGCTTCACAAATACAAAGAACTGCTGCAACAAGGAGCTCGAGTAAGGATAAGCACAGCAAATTCATGCTAATTTACTGACATCGGTCTTTGTAAGTGCAGTTCTAATGAAGCAAAATCACAGAAAAACAGTTTCAACAATAAAGAAACAACATGCAGGTGACAAGCCCCTCTGCAGTTCCTGGGGGAGAGGCCTCACACCCCTATATATATATATATATATATATATATATATATATATATATATATATATATATATATATACCTACACACATATACTAACTACCTGGTCACATAACAGTGGGAAAATGTGCATCCTCAATGATCTCTGAAAGTTATGTTCAGCAGTTTTTGATTCAGTGAAGTAGTACTCGCAAAGATTGTCTTCAACAAATCGAGTAGCCCCTATCACGGCTTACATCTAAAATAATGTCAGCACATACCACTGCTAGATTACATCAGTCCATCTAGCCATCTGTCTGTCCACAACCCCATTTTTCCCATTTTGTGCACATAGGGTCAGGGTGTCACTATAACAGTGACAATCATCTAGAGCCAGTGTTCACCCTGTCTTCGGGGAAAAAAAGCTAGATTATGTTAGTGTGTGGTGAATAGTGAATAAAAGATTAAAATTTAATTCTGCTGTAAATACACTGAAAGATAAAGCATAGAATAAAAAGTTTGCTTGAATGTAAGTATAGAGCTTAGCAATGTAAAATTGGCATCCACACTATGTGACATAGCTCTGGCTAAAATAAGTGAAAAAACAAGAAACTTCTGTTAATGAATCAGCAAGGAAGTTTGACAGATGAATGGACATACTTTTTTTTATAAATTTAGCAGTACATGCTCTCTTATGAACTGTTTCCTCAAAAACATGTTCTCCCACAGTATCAGCAAAGAAGTTGACAGATGAATGGACATGACTTTTTACAGAATCAGCAGAAAAACAATTCTGAAAGGCAAATATTGCGTGCATTCTCACATCAGCAGACATGCTTACAAGTAAATATTAAATGGTTTCACAGAAGGGCAACAGGAAAGTCTAAAAACATACATTACGTGCCTTCCCACAGAAGTTCCTTAAAAAAGAAGAGAAACAGGATCTAAAATGCATGACTAAAAGGGTATATAAGAACTGTAAACTAAACTGTGTTAGAGGTATGTAGGAACTTAGGTTCTGAGGTAAATGGATAATGGAAATGTATCATCTATATTGGCCATGAAGAAAACTTTGCACATTAAAACTGTAAACTACAGTAGTATGTATTGTCTGTTATAAGAATAAGTTATTTATTAGTAACTGCCCTATATAAAGTATTGTGCTGCAAAGTATATTTTCTCATCAGTGCAACTTGCAAGACACGGTGTTATAACTAGACTTTGATTTCAACAGTAAACAGCCAACAAGATTTTGTGTCTTAAGAAGACTTTGGTTTTCAGCAGCAAGTACAGCATGCAGCACCTTCATAAATTAAAATTTTAATGGTGACCGTAGCCTGTATCCGAACACAGGGGGAGTGGTGCCTTGTATAAGGTCACTGCAGTAAAGGTGCAGTAAGTAACATTTTGTTGAGCACTTCAGTTTTCTACAGTTTGCAGCAGTACAGTTCCTCAGACGTCTGAATCCAGTGAAGGACTGCAGTGCAGGAAAGTCACAGTGCCATAAATTCTCCAAGTCAGGTGAAGACCAAGGTTTCAAAGCTGAAACTGCCAGTTTTGTTTTACCAGCTTCACAAGTGACTACAGAGACTTTTCAACAATCTACAGTAAGCAGCCTGGCCATCTGCCTCTGTTAACTGGTAAGAATTTTTTCTGTGTTACATACAGTGTGAATGGCATTAGAGATCATAATAACAGAATACAGTGCTGCTATACACAGCATATTAGCAAATGTAAAACCTTATTAGGACAAGTTGATAATAAGGCATTATGCAAATGGATTACAATATTTGACTGGTATCTCAAACAAAACCATGTATGGAATGACAATAAATGTTCATTGTGTGAGTCATGTGAAACTACTTTCTATGTACAATGGCAGGCCATTGTTCAAAGGTTAGACTGTACAAACATATCTTTTAATGGTGAAGAACCAGCAAAAGTTTATATGCTTAAATTATGTCCTGTCACCACATGTAAAAGGTTAATTTCAGAGTTAAAGCAATAGTCAAATAGGTCATTGACAAAACCTCCAGTACATCTTGTTACAAAAGAATTGAACAAACTCCTAAAGACAGACAAAATGAGTTCAGGAAGTTTAGACAAGTTATAGAAACATTTTTTTCAAAACTGCATAGGAGCTTTAGATTCAACAGAACAGGTTACTGAGAAATATAGAAAGAAACTGAAACTCTTAAACAGCAGTCATAAGACAAGAAAAACCTGGTTAATAAAGAGTTAAAGAAACAGCAGTTACAGGGTAAAGAAAATAAATTAGCTGAGCTGACTGAGCCTGACTTTCAGCACACAACAGCTGAGCTTAAGAAAACACTGCAAAAGATCAGGAAACCACAGCTGGTCTATACAAAAAGGCATATTTTACAACATGCTTAGGTTCATAAGTTCATAGGTAGGTACTAGGCTATCAGCTCAATGGCCTATGCAAGCCTAGCCAACAAGGTTCCATGGCTTACACCACCCAAGGAAGTTATTTTCCTGTGCCACTGTCGAGCAGAGACACAGAAGTGATCCCTGGGATGTAGTTCCTATTTCCCATCCACTCATGAAGATTTTTCTTATGTTTTTCTTATGATTTTTTGCTTATATTTAAAAATGGATAGCATACACATTAAAATCTAATATATGGACAGTACTTCACTTAAATGCTTTTGAATTTTTATTCTCAAATGTTTTAAAACTTTCATCCAGTTAAATCAAAAGAATTATAATTTAGACAGTAAAGTAGGATGTATAACTGCCATTTTAATGACATTCACACAGACAGAACCTCTCACAGCTAAGCTATTAAATAATTTCAAAATCACCATCTCAGATAAATTAATGGAGCAAGCTGACCATTTTAAATTAGTTTTCCACATAAATCATAAATCAAAAGGTAAAAAAGAAAACAGAACAGTTCTAGTGCATAGAAATCAAATGAGAGTAGTTAAAAGGAGTAAAGACATAAAGTCACAAAAGTGACGTGCATGTATCTTCTTTTCAGAAAATAAAAATAAAGCTGCCTAAAGTGTATCTGTTTACAATACAGAAGAGTAAAAGGCAGACAACAGCAAATATAAATCATTATGTAAAAATGTATAAATTTATGTGTATGTTAGTCAAACAAATACAGTGTTTTATAACTGTATAATAATACCAGAAATAGCAGAGACCCTGAAAAAAGGCATACAAAAGTAATATTACTAATATAAGGTTGTACTATGTAAATGACACTGCAAATAAAACTCAAGGTAATATTTCTTGTCCAGCGGGACAAACATGCCATGTTAAAAACCTTTCATTTGAGAGGACAGGTATAAGACAGATATATAAAAATGTCACATTGGTCAAAAAAAGATTCTCAAAGTATCTCAGTTTAAAAGACATCAAGAGGACAAGTATATGTCCAACTCTTACAATGTACAGCAAATGCATCTTTATAAATGTTACATACTGCAAGGAAAGAAAAAGGCATTATTTCAGTTTTACACTGACTGTATAGACAGAAGGATCTAAAACAGAGCTACAGGAAGAAAATATGTAATTCCCTCTTGACAATACTGACTACAAAAACAAAAGTATCGTTTAGGGGGGATGGGAAAGCAGGCTTAAGTGAATTAGAAATACTGGTAAACAGATTAAACCTGACAGGCCAAGACATTTTGCAAGTTGCTAATAGCTATCATGCTAGTCATTATTGTATTGCTTAGTATTAAATTGTATTTACAACCTGTTAAACTGTAAAGCTATACAAGAGAGACAGTAAAAATATGTGAAAAAATAAGCAAGACTGGTCACCATCTTTTAATATGTTTTTGGCAAGACAATGTTGGTATGCAAAAAGCATGAATGTTTCTGATTGTTGTGTATGTAGTTTAATACCTAAAATAGCAAGGGTCATGCTCCTGGTGCCAATTCCACGAGATACTTTTAAATGGCATAACATTTTTCAAAACGATTTTGCTTAATGTTAATGTTACTAAATTTGTAGATTGGACTACAAATGTGTGTGAAAAACCATGTTGAAAAATGAGTCCTAAGTAACAACTGGATTGAAATGCATGGATAGCAAACAGTCTGTGTAGATACATACTTTACAGGACACATTGTAATGTAACAAGTTCAAAAGTCATTTGTCAAGTTGTAATTTTATCACTGTTTTTTGGACCACCATTTTATCCATATCAGTATTGGTTACCCCAGTTAAAGAAGATTATATTAAAATATTGTACTCATACAGCTAATGGACTAATATGTAAACAGCATTCTTCAGTGTATAAACCATGTTTTTTTAAATCCTCAAGTATTGCCTCTTGTAGATATTAATTTGTCTCTAAACTCTTGGTATGAGGTGATTAATAAAACTAAACAGTTAATTCAACAGCTGCAAAAAGTTAATAAAACAATTCTAAGTCACGAATTAAGTTCTGTGATTGTAAAAGAACAAATTAATCAAGTTAGTGAATAAAATTAAAGCAGACACAGCCCATAATTGGTAGAATATTTTTCACAGAATGGTCTGTAAAAGAAAACGTTGTTAGATTAAAGTATACATTCAGTTTTGGTAGTAATACTTTTTATATTGTATTAACTGAGTAAAATTGCATTTTGACTTGTTGTATCAAAAGAGGACTAAAGGTCTTGTTTCCTAATGTGTTTTCTGTATTATTTGACCAAAAAATACATATAAATATAAACTCTTTTAAAAATAAATAGAGGAAATTGCTAGTGTGTGTTGAATAGTGAATAAAAGATTAAAATTTAATTCTGCTGTAAATACGCTGAAAGATAAAGCATAGAATAAAAAGTTTGTTTGAATCTAAGTATAGAGCTTAGCAATGTAAAATTGGCATCCATACTATGTGACATAGTTCTGGCTAAAATAAATGAAAAAACAAGAAACTTTTGTTAAAGAATCAGCAAGAAAGTTTGACAGATGAATGGACATGCTTTTTATAAAATTAGCAGTACATGCTCTCTTACAAACTGTTTCCTCAAAAACATGTTTTCCCACAGTATCAGCAAAGAAGTTGACAAATGAATGGACATGGCTTTTTATAGAATCAGCAGAAAAACAATTCTGAAAGGCAAATATTGCATGCATTCTCACATTAACAGAAGTGCTTACAAGTAAATATTAAATGGTTTCACAGGACAATAGGAAAGTCTAAAAACAGATATTATGTGCTTTCCCATAGAAGTGCCTTAAAAAAGAAGAAAACCAGGATCTAAAGTATGTGACTAAAAGAGTATATAAGGACTGTAAACTAAACTGTGTTAGAAGTATGTAGGAACGTAGGTTCTGAGGTCAATGGAGAATGGAAAGTTATCTTCTATACTGGCTGTGAAGAAAACTGCACATTAAAACTGTAAACTAAAATAGTACTTGGTGTTTGTTATAAGAATACGTTATTTATTAGTAACTGCACTATATAAAGTATTGTGCGGCAAAGTATATTTTCTCATCAGAGTGCAGCCTGCAAAAATCTCTGTTATAACCAGACTTTGATTTCAACAGTAAACAGCCAAGACTTTGTGTCTTAAGAAGACTTTGGTTTTCAGCAGCAAGCACAGCATGCAGCACCTTTATAAATTAATTTTTCAGATTCCACCAATGTTATTTATTAAGCACAATAAATAATGAGGGCTTGTGGTACATTTCAAATCATCACATGTGATTTGTCACAAGGGTCAACATCACTCACTTATAAAACTCAGTACAAAGATAGGTGCCATATTAAAAACCCTCTTTTGATTTTGTATAATTTCAATTCCAATTCCACCAAAAATGTAATACAAAATAAAAAATAGCTAATGATCCTTGATGTTTCCATTCAAGGAGCTAACATAGATTTTAGCAGACACTAACACTTTTATCCTGTTTCCCTAAAGTTACCTTACCCTGACTAGTTTGCTATTATAATACTGAGACTACAAGATTACAATCTGTGCAACTGCTATATTTGTCCTTGATTATTTTTAAAGTTTTCCAACATTTGTACAACTATGGAGTTATTATGTTTCTGTAATGTGGTGGGTGCAAAGAATCATACATGGTGAAGTATGTGAGATTACTTCCCTACAAAATGAATGATGTATATAGTATACACTTTGGTGGTAGAGGGATGTCATTTTAAATCATTTAATATCAATGACTTCTGAGTTTGTGGAACTGAGGCTCGCTCCTTCATAGTGAAGCTACTGCTTACAGTATAACAGATTTCTACTCATATGAATGGCATACAGACGTCAGGGAACTACTGCATACATGTCTAGGGAAGAGTAATAAAATGGGGAGCTAAGAAAGTAAACAAATAAACGATAAATTATGAATGAACAAACTATGCTCATAAAGCAAATTTAAGAAGTACAGCAGTAGTCAATGTTTTTGTGATATGGGTTGCAGGTAAGTAGAATATGTTAACACCTATGGTAAATTAATGGCAGGGAGAGATGCATGTAATTAATAATCAAAATAATTTATAATACAAAAATATTAATTTTGATAGTTTTTGTACTTCCCATTGTGAAGTGTCACTAAATTTTTCTCTTGATTTTCTTTCTTGTCACTTACTTTTTTCCTAGGTTAATGTGACAAATGTCAACAATAATATTTTTGTACAGTGTGATGACAAAGATGCATTCAGTGTTGAAGACAGTGGTCAGCCCATGATGATGGATTATAGGGGGCTCATGAGAATCGCTTTTGGTGGATTGTATATCAATGAGTCACTACTGGTCACTCCGGTAATAGGCTACACCTCATTTTCAGCTGTTCATATTACAAAATCTAGCAATAGCATGAACAAGTAAAAATATGTATTTGTTCTAAGTTAAGTGATTCAAATTTTTGTATTTGTCTTCACACAGCTTAGGATTAACCTTGATGCTTGTATCCGCAATTGGAATTGGCTTAATAAGGATACACCCACATTATTAAACTGGGTTGAAAATCAAATAAACGTCAATAAACGCTGCTACTCCAGAATCAGAACAGGATCATATTTCCATACAATGGGACTAGCAGTCTTTATAGCAGAAGGTAAATACTTAACTTCTCGTAGCTTAACACTATTTACACAGTTTCATTCAAAAATTTTGCACAGTATCTGCAATGAAACTGCATAACTTAGAGTGTTGTGTTTTCATAGTTCTGAACTGAAACTGTAATCAATAATAATACAGAATAAGCAAACTAAGCATTTTTTTTGTTTAGCATTCAGTCTACAAAATTACTGTGCCTAGTTGTGAACATCCTTTTCTTATATCAACCATATTCAGATCTTATGTCACAACTTTTCAGGGTAGGCAATTCAAAATATAAAATTTCAAGGTCTCAAACATGGTTCACAATGTCCTTTGTGCTCTTTTAGATTTACTGTTTGCTTAACTTGGTAACATAAAATACAATAAATATTGTATTTATCCTTGTGAATAAGCTGCATTAAGATAAAGTAAATGCAATTATTTTTTATTCATAAATACTGTAGTTGTTGCAAATCTTGCAGCATGTAATACTTATCATTTATAAGCAATGCAAAAATGTCAACAGAACAGTATTGAGCATATATGACTGCTATAAGTAGAAATGCAACCAAATTGTTAAAAACTAAAACACAGTCATTCTTTTGTCTGCACACATTTGCAGTGCTTTCTGTTTAAAATGAATTAACTTACTTAGACATAGTTTGTTAGACTCAGTATTCCCCTTTAGGAAATAAATCAATCAAATATGAAGAAAAACAGGAAATCAAGAGCTCAAACTGCTACCGAGCAGATAAACGCTATAAATGATATTACAGCTACTGGCTTGCTTCTGTACTGTGCAAGTAAAATGCATTCCCCAGACAAAACTCAAGCTGAAATTCATGGAATGTGAAGATTTATTACCACTGTTTGAACTTTCAAGATAGGGGTGGAGAGAGAGAGAGATAGAGAGCGATGAATATATCTTTAACTACTATAGGAGATAGTTTCTTACTTAAGGTTTACATACAACTTCAGTATAGCAGGTATCAGCTATTTGGACACCTTCATCTCACACACTGATGTTGGCTTCAACTATAATATTTTTAGGAAGTCAACATAAAGGAATTCATATTTGGAATATTGTAGTTGTCATTCATTTAAACAGAAAAAAGCATTGTGAAAGGCCAGTTCATTAGAGCAGCCAGAATGACTTCCTTATATGAAGACGTCCTTCGCGAGATGGACTTTATAGGTGATATGTTTTTGCAAAGAGGTTATCCTTCCTTGATAGGGGAGGTTAAGGATTTGGTTGGTGCACAATGAGGTCATAAGTATAAACCATTATTAGGTATACGTTTAGAAACCCGGGAGGAAATAAGGGACAGCAAAGATTATGAGAGGGCATGTATTTTTGAATATGGTATGCATCTTAGGGATGTGAAAGAGATTTTTAAGAAAAATTGGAACATTTTAAGGGGAAACCCTGAGGTTTACCAACTCCTGGGACGTAATCCAGCTTTTGTTTACAAGACTGGCCGTAATATGAAAGCTAACTTTGAGAAAAATGGAGGCATTATGAGTGGTAGTATGGTAAAGGGTAAAATGACTAGAAGATGCTGGTTTTGTGAGCAGTGTCCATACATATTGAATGCAGACTTCTTGGTTTTGGATAATATTACCAAAAGTATTTTTTTTTTTTTTTTATGGGTAGCAATTGTTTATCTAAAAGGGAGGTTTATTTTGCCAAGTGCCTTGACTGCCCAGCATTTTACATGGGCAAAACTGAAAGGGCTCTATGATGTCATATATATGAGCACCTATACAGTATTAGTAAGAGGAGTGATAATGCATTATGCAAACATTTGAAATTAAGTTCCACATGTTCATGTTTTCATTTTGCCATCTTGGATCAGGTTTTCATTAATCCTAGGGGAGGGGACGAAAAAATCCTTCTGGAGGAGAATGAGACTAGGTGGCACTTAAGACTAAATGCAAGGCCCCAGGAATTAATGAGAACATTTCCCTCCTACTGGTTTTAAAGTATAGGTCTACCTTGAATCATTAGGTTTTAGTTGATTTTATCCCTATGTACTTTTTATTATGGATTGGTCTATTGTAAGATGTTTTTATTATTCACAATATTTATATATTTAGGCTGTTGATGTACGGTTGTATTTATATAGGTTCTTAGGTTCATAGGATGATGCTAAGCTATTGGCCCAGAAGCCTTTATAAGCCTAGCCAAGAATTTCGCCCATGTTCCCTCAAAGTCAGCACTTGTTTCCCCTGTCCAGCAGGGACACAGGTGGGATCCCAGGGGTATATATATTTATGTTTATTTCTTGTATGGGTCTTGATTTTTATGTGGGCATATTTTTTTTGTGTGTGGTTTTCATTTATATATGTTAAGTTATGATGGGAAATTTTGTTAAATGGAAAGCCCCTTTAAATCCATTGTGCTTTTATTGATCATTTGCTTTGTAATTGGTTAATTAATTAATGATAGTATATATAATCTTGTGAGTGGATGATGGTTTTTAATTCTTTTTTTTTCAAAACAGGTTTATTGTTTTAACATATAAGAGAAATATCATAACAATTTTATACAAGTAATTAAAAATAGGTATTATTATAATATTCAACAAAACAACTAAAGTATTTACAAAGACATCCACTACAATCAGATCAATTAATTAAACTAAAATACCATGCTATTGAAATTAAAATTTTTTTAACAAATTTTGTAAATTATCCCACACAATAAAATAAGATGTTTTTCTGTTTGTTCTAGTCCTAATTGTGTTTATTTCCATATGGCACACTATATTCATAACATTTTAAATTCATTGAACGAAGGAGGTGTATCTGAAATCCAATTTCTAGTTATTATTTTCCTAGCCACTGCTAGAATAGACCATAACAAGGGAAGCTTAACCTTTTTAACACTTTGAGGTACAGGTGTGTTGAATAATATAAGAGATTTAGAAATAATGAAATTATCTGTAAAATGAGCCTGCAAAAATTCATTAATTGACTTCCAGTATTCTTTCAATTTTATACAGTCATAAAACATATGAGCCCAGTCAGCATTAATTTCTACATTACATCTCTTACATAGATTATCTTTATTATTTATTTTATTCATCATCAAAGGTGTATAAAAAGATCTATGTAAAATTTCCATGTGTAAAGTCTCCAGACAATGGAAGACGTAGTTCTATAGGCAGATTCCAATATATATTGTTTATCTTGTTGATTTGGTGGGTCCCCATTAATAGAAGTGAAATAATTCCAGTATGAATCTACACTGTAACGAGTCTCTTGTCTGATAACTTTATGTATGTATGAAAGTTTACCTTTATCAGAAACTTTATGTTGTAAATTTAATATCAAGTAATCAATCAGTGTTGGAATAGATTCTTTAACAGTTATAGACATTAAATCTATTTTATTAATGAGATGTTGTCTAAAGGTCTGAACCTCTAACCAGCAAGTTTCTCTTAGATCAAATTCTTGTTTTAAGAAATCTAGATTTTTAACTTTATTATCAGATATCAACTGATACCAGTACTTTAGATCATCATCTATAGCTAAATGAGTTCCTTCAGAAGTAGATGACAAAAGCATACCCTGAGTATACATTATAGGAAATACAATAAAATTCCATTCCCTATACTTAGGGTGCATGAATATAAAGTTACGATAACTAATAATAATATTTAATGGGTAACAAACCATATGTTTAGGTGTAATAGGTGAAGTACAAAATTCCTTTAGTAACCATAACATGGAGTTATTTACAATCATATTTTTATGTGTTAAGGAGATTTTCATGAAGTGTATACTAATTAGCTCCCAATAATCTTTCCATTTTGTGACATATGACTGATCTATTAATAAAGTAATAACTTTTACAATAGAAGAGATAGTATATAAATTAAAGTCTGGAAAAGAAATACCCCTTGAGACCAGCTATTAGTATGTTTCTTTAATGCAATCCTAGGTCTATTAGGTGCCCATAAGAAATTTAACATTAGTGTGTTCAGTTTCTTGATAATTATTTTTGTAGGTGGAAGTATTATTGATTGTATTAAGTATAAAATCTTGGGGAATATTATCATTTTAATAATTGTAAGTCTCTCCTCCATAGTAAAAACATATTATTCCAGGTATTAAAAGATTTTGTATATTAAGAAAACAGGTATTATAATTATTATATATAATAGATTTGATATCTTTAGATAGTATTATACCTAAATAAGTTATCTGACCTGAATTGGGTACATATTTAGTAAAATCACTAATGAGAATATTTTTCGTGTATATATAGGTAGTATTTTAGTTTTTCTTCATTGAATATTAAACCAGAAATACTTTTAAAATTCATCATGTTATCAAATAGAGACTGTATAGAAGAATTAGATCCTGCTGATGTAATTAGAACATCATCTGCAAAAGTTGAATTTTGGATGTTGTATTTTCATCTATTTCAAAACCCTCTATGTCAGTACTGTTTCTGATCAAATTAGCCCAAGGCTCCATTACTAAAGTGAATAATAGTGGAGAAAGTGGACATCCTTGTTTTGTACCTTTAAGAATGGGTATTTTTGTGAAACATATGTTCCTACCTTAATATAAGCCAACGTTCCTTTGTATAAATGTTCGATTAGATTTACAAATGCATCCGAGAAGTTTGTGCACTTCATTAAGGTAAACAGATAGTCCCAACTTACTGAATCAAATGCTGAACTTATATCAAGACTAATAAGTGTTAAATCTTTCTTTTTCCTATTTGCAAAATCTATTAATGTTAAATTTCTTCTTATATTATCAAAAGTATTTCTATTTACAATGAAGCCTGTCTGATCTATATCTATAATGCCGGGAATGATTGTCTTCAATCTATCAGCAAAGATATTCATAAACATTTTATAATCAACATTAAGTAATGAGATGGGCGATATGAAGAACATCTAGTTGGATCTTTATTAGGTTTTAAAATTAAATAAATGTATATTGCCAAGATGGGGGTTATTAACTCAGTTTGGGCCAAAATAAAACCTTATGTATTAATGAATATGTATTTTTAGAAAGGATTTTATATATCTCTGGTATAATACCATCATTACCCGGTGCTTTGTTTGATTTAAGCTTATTTATTTGTGTAATAACTTCTGTATATGAAATACTCTTGTCCAATAGTTTAATCTGTTGTTTATTAAGCTTTTTATTCATATTTGTGGTTATAAACTCCTTTATTTTATCTTTAGGTTCCATGTTAATATTATTATGGTTAATTTTGTGAAAGTGATTTCTAAGTTCATCTAGTATTTCTGGTATACTAGAAACATTCCACTTTTTCCTTAGAGAAAAGATTTCTTTGATATGGTTTTGTTTATTCAACCTTTTTGTTTTATTTTTAAGTCTATGTAAGTATTTGGGGCTTATTGAATAAGACAAAAACTTGTATTTCTCTAAAGTTATTTTAACTTTATGAGTTAAAATTTCTTTGTATTTCTCATTTAGTTTGTTTATTTCTTCAATAACTTTCTTGTCCATAATATTTTCTTTATTATTATGTTTATAAGAGTCTAATTTACTTTGAATATCTAACAATTCCTTATCCCAAGATTTCCTTTTATTATTATACCATCTGATACTTTGTCCATATAGATATGATTTTAAGGCATCCCAAACATAAACAATGGAGACTTCAGGAGTGTTATTTATGTCTAAAAAATGTTTTACTTCTGAAAGTATATATTCTTTATAGTCTTTTAGTTGAGTTAAGTATGCTGGTATCCTTTTGATCTAAACATTATGAGTATGTTTTATCATGAATTCAAAAACAATTGAATTATGATCAGATATAGGACATGGAATGATTTTGGAATTAATTAAATCTGTTAACCATCTGGTTAGAAATAAGGACCCTATCTATTTTTGAATACGTTTTGTATCTGTTAGAAAAAAAGGTGTATGGTAATGATTTTGAATCTATCTGATTATTAATATCATTCAAATGATAAGAATTAGCAAAATCCTTTAAATGTTTTGCATTAGATGTAATTCTTCTCTTTCCTATAGTGGTAGTATCACTTTCATGTAGTATACAATTAAAGTCACCAGCTAAAATAATATCTCCTATAGAGAATGATATGATCTTATCAAGATGATGTTTCACTGTATTAATACCAATTCCAGGTATCCAATATACATTAATTAAAGTGTAAGTCTTCCCATTAATTTGTATTGTAACCATACAAAACATTCCTTTGTCATCCTGATAAGACTTAATGGTTTTAGGAATGGGCATACTTTTATTCCATAAAATAGCCACTCCTCTTTTTTCTGAGTGTGCTCTGAACTAACCAATACTGTATATTTGTTTGTGGCTAGTTTATCAATATCTTTTTTCAAGAGATGGGTTTCTTGTAGGAAGACTAAGTTGGCCTTATGTAAATTAATGTATCTTATTAGGCTTGCCCTTTTACATGGATTATTCAATCCATTAATGTTTAAAGAAATTCCTTTTAAAGATGTCATTTGGCATTTTTAAAACTTAAGAATCTTATGATCAAAATAACAAATAACAAGATAAGTTATGTTACATCTCCTCCTTTAGATGTACCTTTAAATATAGCTGTATTTATTGAATCTCTTATGGGATTTCGTATAGGATTCAATTTTGTTTGTAGTGGCAATGAATGTACAAAATATATTGTGGATGTCAAAACTATATACAAATAACAATGAACAAGTGAAAATAATGTAAGGATTAAACCTTGCATCCAGCCTGGAGTTGTAAACTCCAACTTAGAGTAGTATTTACCACTCAAGTTAACCCCCTACCCTAATCAGCAGTACGTCAGCTACCACCTTATCAATTTAATACTAGTTATATTTAACTGAAGTTAACAGTTTCCAATTCAATTATCTAGCAAGACAAGACTACACATTTGGTAAAACAGCATCATATAAACTAAAATAAACCTTTTTTTTTTTTTTTTTTTTTTTTTAACTGTTCATACTACTATATACATCCATGTAATATAAAACACTTGTATGCAAATAGCATTCAAATAATCTTGATGTTAGAAATCAAGAGGAGAGAAAAATAAGTTCTAACATTCATTTAAATCAAAAACTTTGGCTAATATGATTCAGACATTACATATATTAGGATGCATCTATTTTCTGTCATGTAAATACAGTTAACAGCTTCCAAAAAAAAAACTTGAATTGCTTATATATGAGCATTTACTCAAACTCATTATTGCCAATAGAATAAAATATTGTATTCATAGAAATTGTTATAAATCATACTTCATAGTTAAGCAGATTCTCAGAAACATTTATATACATATCTACATACACACACATACACACATACACACACACACACACACACATATATATATATATATATATATATATATATATATATATATACATACATACACACATACACATACACATATATATATATATATATATATATATATATATATATATATATATATATATACACATGCATACACACACACACATACACACACACACACATACACACACACACACACACACACACACACACACACACACACACACACACACACATACACACACACACACACACACACACACACACACACACACACACACACACACATACATATATATATATATATATATATATATATATATATATATATATATATCTGATCTCACTGAGTTGTATCTTTACTGAGCACCATCTTACATTGCTGTCCCTTCAATAAATCTGTCTGCTTTATACAAAATAATGCACAGCAAACACATTTTAGTAACCAGATTTTACAAACATGCTATACTACTGCTTTAAAATATATCACATGACAATTTCTTCCAGTATAGAGTTATAAAATTATTTATGCTTGTCAATCAGATGAATTAAATGAGTTATAGTAATGTATATGTTTGGGACATAGGTTTTTAACACATATTATTAATCTTATATTCCTGTATCTGTGATGTGTCAGTGTGATATTTAGGTCAAAGGTGAGACCAGCTGCTTTCAGCTTCTCTGTGAGAATTCTGAGAGTTGAAGCTTTTGAAGTAGCTCATGGACACTGTGCATGAGACAGCCCACATCCCAGATTGTCTCTCTTAACATTTTGGCGAAACTTATTAAAACTAGTGACAAACATTCATTTAGCAGTGTAAATGCATCTAAACATGACAAAACCTTCACAATGCATTCTACAGGTTATTACAGACTCTATGTAAGTGAAATCAAGCCCAAAATTATTAATAAGTAACAAAACTCAACATTTCTATCCCAACTCAACTCCTATGCGAATCTTATTATTTACTGTGTCTATATGATCAAAAGTATTTCTATATATTAATAAAGAAAAGAAAAGAGAGTAGAAAGTAAAAGGGTGTAAGGCAGAAATAAAAAAATGTAAGAGAAAGCTATAAGAAGTATATACAATAGAATATTACTAACTGTTTATATTAATAGAGTTAAAAATAAAACATTATTTACTATTATTTAGTTCTAATTATTATTAGTTAAAGCATGACAGATTATTTACAAACAAGCATAAGCAGTGTAATCAAGAAAGTATAATTAGGTAGTGTCATTCCTGTATCTGTGATGTGTCAGTGTGATATCTAGGTCAAAGGTGAGACTAGCTGCTTTCAGCTTCTCTGTGAGAATTCTGAGAGTTGAAGCTTTTGAAGTAGCTCATGGACACTGTGCATGAGACAGCCCACATCCCAGATTGTCTCTCTTAACATTTTGGTGGGAAACTTATTAAAAACTAGTGACAAACATTCATTTAGCAGTGTAAATGCATCTAAATATGACAAAACCTTCACAATGCATTCTACAGGTTATTACAGACTCTATGTAAGTGAAATCAAGCCCAAAATTATTAATAAGTAACAAAGCTCAACATTTTTGTCCCAACTCAACTCCTATGCAAATCTTATTATTTACTGTGTCTATATGATCAAAAGCATTTCCATATATTAATAAAGAAAAGAAAAGAGAGTAGAAAGTAAAAGGGTGTAAGGCAGAAATAAAAAAATGTAAGAGAAAGCTATAAGAAGTATATACAATAGAATGTTACTTACTGTTTATATTAATAGAGTTAAAAATAAAACATATTATTTACTATTATTTAGTTCTAATTATTATTGGTTAAAGCATGACAGATTATTTACAAACAAGCATAAGCAGTGTAATCAAGAAAGTATAATTAGGAATAGCATTTGAAGAACATATAAACTTTTAAAGGAAAAAAATGTATCAAATTACTGACCTTATTTTTCCTCTTCAGAAAGAGAAACAAGTTAAATCACAGCTTGCCATTAAATCTCCAGATATTTTGACTAGTTATGAAACAAAACATTTCTTTGCACACAGAGAATAACTTTGATTAAATCTTTTCAAAATATTTGTTGCTTCTTGGAAATGCAGGAACTATATTTAAAAGATTAATAATAAAATAAAATGATGAGAAAAAAAAACATAGTACAAATCATTTGTTTTTTAGTCTCTTCTTCTTCTCTGAAGTCTTCCACGAGGTTTCAGTTGCCAGTCTCTTTAACGAAGGACTAGCCCATTCCATTTCTTCTATTTTTTCCAAAATCTTATTTTTTTTGATAAACAGTAAAGCAGAGTCTAAGTCATCGAAAATTTTAGGACCATCAGGAAGGAAGATTTTAAGCTTGGCAGGAAACAGAAGGTATGTTTTAGACTGTGCTTTTTTAAGCTCCCTTATTAGCGGCAGAAAAACTTTTCTTTTAGCTAATACCATGGAAGAATAGTCATTGTCAAAATGCACAGTTGTTTCATTAATCTTAACAGGAGCTTTAGCCCAAGTTGATTTAAGAACCATCTCTTTATCAAAAGATGATAGAAATCTAACTATAACTGATCTAGGATAGTTTTTGTTAGAGTTAGTATTAGCTATAGATCTATGTGCTCTTTCGATACCAAAAGAGAATGCTTCTGGTAAATCTAAAGTTTTAGGGAGCCATGTTGTTAAAAAAGAAGTAATATTGTTACCTTCAATATTTTCTGGCAGTCCAAAAATCCTAATGTTATTCTAGATCTATTTTCCAGGTCATCCAGCTTTGTTTGTAAATGTGTATTTTGTTTCAGCAGAAACTCAATGTTGATTTCCTCTTCTTGTATTCTATTTTCCATGTCATTCACAGCTTCTTCTATGCCTGTCATCTGGATCTTCTGTTGTTGCAGGTCCATATGTAACAAGTCTATTTGTTTTGTAGTTTTTCTATGAAAGTGTCTATTTTAGTATCCATTTTATCCATCTTAGCAGTAAGTTGCTGGACTATAATTATCAGAGACTGAAGTTCTTTCTTGATGCTGGAGTCTTGAGAATTTGTCTTACTGGAACTCATTTCAGACTGATAAACTGACAGGAAAATTTCCAAAGTAATTTCTGACAGGAATATTATTAAGATGTCCTTTCTTTTTTAGATATAGTTCAAGAACTATATAAAACAAACATATTTAGAAAGAAAATTACTTCAAAAATTAATTTTTTAAGTAATTAATTCCTGTCAATGTAATGAAATTGGTGGAGCTGAAGAAATCTGCTGCTATCCTGTGTTCATCCTTGGCCACTCCCCCCGATGGTTTTTAATTCTGATGAAGTCCATATCACAGTGGGTAAACGGTCTCAATTTTTGTTTAATAAAGTACTTAATATACCTTTCAGGGCAGTTTGTTTCATTATCAGTCACAATACTGTTTTTCATATAAGTTTCAACAAGTGTTGATAAAAGTGCCGTAAAATGCATTGGGACAGGTCTGTGTCGGGTGAAATCCTAAAGAGTCAGAGATTGTAAGTCTGATCTGAAGCTGTACAGTGTTAAGCCTATTAGGATATGACAGGTGACTCTTATCCAAGGCAGCAGTATGCATTTACCATATGATCTTAAGGCCCATTAACTCTCACATATAAACCTATGTCAGAACTGTATATTGATTTGCAGCAATGTGGATATACTTTGAACTGAACTTTTATAGTTTGCAAAACAGTTTTATTTGCAGAAAGTGTGTGTAGTCTTGCAACCACAAAGCAAGTACACAACAGTTATTTATCTGTAGACAGAGCTGTTAGGAAACAGCTGAAATGAGCTCTGTGAAGGATGACAAAATGTCAGTGTCACAGTTGTCTAACTAATGCAAACTGAAAGGAATTCAACCTATCAAAATTACCAAGGATGACATCATAAGCTCATTGGGTTCAACTCGTGTCTATGAGTCCAAGGCATGCAGCAAACAGCTGAGTCTGTCTACAGATGAACTCAGAATACACTTAGAACTGAAAAAAATATATAGATTTGGTGTAGAAACCTCATGCCTCAAAGCTGCTGAAAGAAAAAAAAAACAGCCCACTGCTCAGAGGGAGAGAGAGAAAGTTTGACCAATGAGAAAGTGAGAACAAAGAGAGGCCAAAGCTGCAGAGAAAGAAGTCAACATGATGTATAAGACATAGAGAAGCAACATCAGAATGAGAGAGAGATAAATCAAGCCATGAAAAGCACACAAATGATTGGGGCAAAAACTGAGACCTGTATGCCAAGGTCAGTGTTAACCCCATGAGAAAATCAAACCCTGACTTTGTGTCTGTAAGGTCAACACCTTAACTATTATACCAATCTCCTGGAAAAAAATCCATTAAAATTCCCTGACCTGGAATTGAACATGGACCGTGGCAGTGAGAGTGCCAAATCCTAACCACTAGACCACCGGGGATCCTCAAACCATGTGAACAGAGGGAGGAACTGCAGACTCCACACAGAAAACACCCTAGCTGGCAATCAAATCATTGAACCTCTTGGTATGAGGTAACAACACTATCCCTGTGCCCCTGCTTCCCATCACTTTGCTAATTATATTTGGGCATTTGAATGTGTGTAATCAGTGCCAAACTTACAAGAGACATTAGGTGAAGGTTTTCACTCCTCTTCTCATAGATAAGGCAATGACTGTTAGTTGCCAGTTTGGTTAACTTTGCTACATCTGGACTGTACAGGTGAACTGAATTCCTGGATGGAGCTAATCTGAAATTCTCAGGTAATAAATATTTACAACTATTTGAACTTTTAAGTCAAATCAAAAAGCAACTATATATTTCGCTACTGGTACAGATGATTCCAGAAAAGCTGTTAGACCCTTAATGTATGCCATTTGTTTAAAACTCTTTATATGACAGTTTCTTTGTGGAAGTTTAAGGCTACTTGTATATTTGAGTTTATAAACTACATTACTTAAAAATATTTATTTCAAACTGAAAATAATATTCAGGTATAAATGACTGTGGTTAGTGATTTATTTATTATTAATGTAATTACCATATTTCTATATAATTTTTGTATAATGTTTGTTATTTGTACAAAGTTTGTATAGCTCAGTAACTGGAGCTTTTCTCCCCGGGGCTCCATTGAAAATGGGATCTTTCTGACCCAATCGGACTATCCTGGTAAACAAAAGTCAAATAAAATAAATAACTAAATAAATAATATAACGGTATTTGTGGGAAAATGGTAGACTAATTTAAACTCTTGTTTTTCAACTATTAAAGAGGCACTGCCCAGTCTGTTTCTACTATATCTTATTTTAAGGGTAAACATAGTTGTATTTTTTGGTGTGCTCGAGTGATGAGAGATGAAAGGGTGTTGTGGAGGCATATCATCAGCTTTTCCTGGAAGATATTATGTCTTAGTGCAAAATAATATTTGTCAGGTTTGAATTACTGTTGGAAAGATTGCAGTGGGAGGCAAAAAGATCAGTCTTTAGTAGTGAAATCCTGGGGGACCTAATAATTATGTCACTGATCTGCTGCTGTGCAGTATATAAAACTTATCTGAGTATGGGCAGTGTTGGCTATTACCCAAGACAGCACATTTTGCCACCCCTCTACAACTCACAATACTTTGCGTATTCATTTGGTGGTCAGTGGTGCAGATTGTGAGATTATAGCCCCTGACCTTCACATACTAAATTGGATGCAGTCATTGGGATTATGCACCCATTTGTAACATACCTCTTCATTGTTGTTATTATAGCCTAAACATGCTTAAGCGGTATTTTAAGCAAAGCAAAGCTTTCTGGAAATAAAACTGTAAATTAGATACAACATTTAGAAAATAGCAATCTAAACGCAATTTTTATGAACAGTTTTTATAAGTAAATTTCTTCAACAACTTATCCCCACCATACATTTAAAGCAGGAACAACATATTTTGCTGGGAAATCCCCTTTGATCTCACAATTCAGTTAGCCATTTCTTGACAGATACATGAATGTTGTTATTCACAACTGAGTCACAGCTGACTGTTTCAGCAATTTTACATTGCAAATACATGTTCATATCATGACTCTTCATAATTCAGAACATTACAGCATTTAGTATTTACATTTTACACCAATTTAAGAACAAACTATTTTGTAAGTCACCTTCCTGATAAATGACAAATAAACAATAATTTAATATATCTTGAAAAATGTATTTGTTTCTATTCATCCTTCTCACAGATACCCTGTCTGATGCATTTTAAAACAGCATAACTTCAAATCCTTTCTTGATAAATGCTTTTCTAATGCAGATAACAAGTATTAAAGAAGGTGTTAAAAGAGAGCTAAACTCTAAGCACATTTTTTCTCCTTCTATGGTATGCTTGTGCTATTAAGCTTCTTAAATGAACATCATGAAGATTTCTGAATGAGATACTGAGAGACTTTATTTAGGAATTTTCTTTGCTTTTTTCATATCATACTAACCATGATGTTTTAATATTTTTAGTGCAAGAAAAGCTGACACAGCAAGGGATTCATTGCCCTTTCTCCAGGACTATGAAACATAGTGTATCTCCATCAATACACAACTCTGGCCAATTTTTCCCATCACAAGAAATGATGTAACTTAAGCACTGGCTGCAGCTGTAGATGAAAGAGCTCATTTTAATATGCTGAAAAGATAAAAAAGAAGTTAAAGCATGCCTAGGGGAAAAAATGTGTGCAATTCACGTCAGTGTTCTGATTTAGACCTGCACTAATGTTACATTATATGTTTTGCAAGTGACTATATTTTTCAATAAGGCCCAGGTCATGACAGAAAATGGTCTTTTGACCAGTTTGATTACCTGGCAAACAAAAGAAAAAAGTATATATAAAATAATGACTAAAGATTCTGAAATTAGACAGTTACTCTGAATAGTTGTTTTAAATGAATAGGCAGGGTAACCTAGTGGAAAAGGATAGACAGAAATGCACTCCCCGAGGGGGGGGGGGGGGTAGAGAGTGCTCTGTAGGAAGGAGAATGCTAAGCTGAAAAAAGTGACATGTACAGGGTCTCCCCCTTAGGCTGTTTTAGAGTAGAACAAATTCAGAAATAATAATATTTGTTGGCAACAAAGACATTAGTACTACATAAAGCATTGATGTAAAATAAATATGTCTAAGTTTTTTTTCAGTTTTGTGACCACAATGGTCCTTTCCTGACTATACTACTTTAATGCAAAACTAGTAAGTCTTATTTATAGTACAATATTTCATAAATATTTATGTAGCACAATGAGCAGTTAATGTAACTTGCCATCAAAGGTAAAAAGCTTCATCAAATCACAGCTTTAATTGTTCATCTTCTTTGTTAGTATATTGGTAAAAATGCCCACCTATGAAATGAGAGACTTGTGTTTGATTCCCTGATGGGTACTACCTGTAACTTTTTTGGAGTTTTTCCTCCTTGAGCCAAAGAGATTGTTTAGGAGAGGTGTCTGAGGTTGTAATGTGAGTGCTGGATATAATGTTTGGCAGCTAGTGGGGGGAATTTTATTTATTTATTTTCTTTATTTAACATTTGTTTACTGGGAATGTCTGACTGGACACATGTCCTTTTCCAGCGGATGCCCGGGGAGAAAAGCTCCACACTGAACATACAGAAATAACTAGTTCAGCAATATACATAGTACAACAAGAAAACACTAGCTTAGACTAAGTTAGATAATACATAATAAGTTTAAACAATTACTAGGGAATCACAAAATTAAACAGATAGGTCTAAAGAACATTACAACATTATATGTTCTTGAGTTAAATAGATAAAGAAACCAACTGACATTCCACAACTTAAATATTTTCAAATAGGTTGCAATGAGAAGTCAAATTATTTCCACACCTCAGTGTTGTAATAGTACTGAGAAGTGTTAGTATGCATTGAGGCATGTATAGTTAGAATAGACAGAGGGAGGTGGTGTAGTCAGAGTTTCCTATAGAATACACACAGGGGAATTGTAGTTTGTAGAGTAAGCAAGATACTAGCAAGGTCAGGGAGAGCTGTTAGTCAGGAGCAAAGCAAGGACACAGACATTTGTTGAAAAAGTGGGTTTTTAGTGTTGTTTTAAACCGGGTTGGCAATATAATGGTTGTAATGTTATCTGGTAGTTCATTCCAGATTTTTCCTACATAAATTGAGAAGAGGGACTCTCCTGCTTGACTTGTGGATGCATCACTTTTTATGTGGTGTTTGTCAGTAGAGCATAAGATTCTGTTAGTGGCATATGGTTGCAGTAATATTTGCAAGGCAGGCGTTTACTCAGGTTCGTGGAGGATTTTATTGGCCATGGTTAACTGGATGTAGTGAAGGAGTTGGGGGAGCTCTAGCCAATTGAGTTGCTTGAGTGCTATACAATGGTGAGTTCTAGTAGGTAAATTTGTAGCATATCTGGCAATCTTGTTATAACCAGATTCAAGTTTAGCTACCTCAGATTTTTTTTAGATTTATGAGTATGGGAGCTGCATACAGTAGTGTGGAGATTACATGGGTTTGGGCAATGGCAATCTTAGTATTTGTAGTGAAATAGTGTTTTTTCCTATACAATGTTCCAATTTTTTTATGTACCTTCTTTACAGTTTGAGAAATGTGAATATCAAATTTTAGTTTGCAATAATTTTTGATTCCTAAAGGTTTGGTGTGAAATGATGGGGATATGATGGTGTTATTAAGTGATGCAATGTTGAAAGTTTTAGTGGGTGAGGCTGATTTAGTGGGATGGAGGATCATAAGTTTGTTTTTTGGGGGGTTTAATATTAGTTGAACTTTTGTGAGCCAGGACTCAATTGCTAGAAAGGATTCTTTGTGTTAGATTTTGAAGTTCTTGAAGTGAGGGAGCAGTACATATCACTGTTGAGTTATCTGCATACTGGATGAGAGAGGCTTGTGGGGTTGACATGTGGAGGTTATTTGTTAATATTGAGAATAGCAGTGGGCCTAAAATAGAGACTTGAGGGACCCCTAGGGTCACTGGAAGTAAGTGTGGTAAAGGTACCTTACCCAGTAAGGTAATCCTGCAACCAGGCAAGGGTAGAATTACAAAAGTTTAGTTCAGAGAGGACGTTTAGAAGTTTAGTATGAGAAACCATATTGAAGGCTTTTGATAGGTCACGGAAGATAGAAGATACATAATTATTGTTACTCCTGTGATACTTGACAGTACTGGTAAATTACATTAGGGCGGTCGACGGGCTATGAAATGGTCGAAAGCCATGCTGAGTGTTTGTTAGAAGTTTATTAGGATGCAGATACTCAGTAACTTGGATGTGAACAGCCCTCTCTAGTATTTTAGACAGTGGAGATAATATTGCAATTGGATGGTAATTAAAGAAATCAGTTGAGGAGCCGCATTTATGTAGAGGTATAACATAAGAAGTTTTCCAGATGGGAGGGACTTGTTGTTCTGCTATGGATCTTTTGATAAGAATTGATATAGGATAAGCTATTCTGTCTGCTGTTAGTTTTAGGAACTCAGCAGGTAACTTGTCTGCAGCTAATGTAGTGGATTTTAGCTGTTTTAGTAGTTTTTTGATTATGTCAGTGGCCACGGGTTGCAGGGAGAAGGTTGCTTGAATATTGGGAGAGGCAGTGTTAATTTTGATAGGTGAGAGGGCTTGATTGTTGGACAGTGCTAAGATGGTTTCAGTAAAGTATTTATTAAATTGAGTAACGATATTGTCTAGGTTACTAGTAGTGGTAGGAGGGAGTGACTGATTTTGCCTGGTAGAATTATATTGTTTATTGCTAACCAGAATTTTTGCAGATTATTACAGTGCTTTGATTGGATTTCAGAGTAGTAATTTATTTTGTCTTATTTAATTTGCCTCTTTGCTTTGTTTCCAAGTTCTCGGTACACTTGGAGAGTGGGTTGGGACCTTGTTTATTCCATGTTGCCCAGGCCTTGTCCCTAGATTTAAGCAGTGATTGTGTTTCATTTGTTAACCATGGGGCATAGTTAGATTTAACATGTATATATCTGCTGGGGGCCTGAGAGTTTAGCATGGATATGAAGGTTGAGTTGAAGTAGTCAATGGCTTCCTGTAGGGGCAGCAGTTTCAGTGGTGTCCAGTTACAATGGCTGAATATCTCTATGAGATTGTTGGAGTTCAGGTGTTTTTTTCATTTCTTATTTGTTTAAATGTGGTTTGTTTAGATGGGCTCTTTCGTTTCCTGATTAAATAGGTTAGGAAGTTATCACTGAAACTATCTGGTAGACAGCCAGAGTAGGAATAGAGGGCTGGCCTATAGTTGAATGAATTAGGTTGGATAAGTGTAAAGATGTGTGAGAGCCTAGTAGGAAGTCTGTTCTGTGCTGTTACTGGGGGCCATTTGGCTTTTTTTGAGGGTGAAGCAGTGGTGCTTATTAGAGGGCAAGTGATGACATATTTTGTTTCTGATACTTTGTAGTTTGGAAGAATTTTTCTTAGAGGTTGTGGCTATTATGAATAGTCCGAAACACCACCAGACATATAACCAGGAACCAAAACACAAACGAAAGCAAGCCAAGCACACAAATCCCTCAATCCATTTATTGAAATCGAACTAAGTACTTTCTTCTTCTCATTACAGGATTTTTTTGACAAATATTTATGCAGCACAATGAGCAGTGAAACATCTTGGAAACACTTAGTTTTGTTTCAATAAATGGATTGAGGAACTTGTGTGCTTGGCCTGCTTTTGTTTGCATTATGGGTAGTCCATTTTCATGTTGGACCAGATGGACTCCTTTACCTACAGCAGCTCTGACTGCATTGGATAGGTAGGGTGAGATATTTCTAGCCTAGAAGAGAAGTGAGTTGACTTTTGTTCTGATTTCTCAATATGGGTATGGAATGTTAGTAACTGGTGGAGTATAAACTGAGGTATTTGAAGGAACTGGTTGTTTCAATTAGTGTGCCACAAAGGGTAGTGATATTGAGCGACTTTGTTGATATTTTAAGTTTTTGGGTAGTGCCACACAGGGTGCTTTTGGCTTCTGTGGGTTAAGTATTAGTCTATGGTTAATAAGTCCGGAATTGAAGGAGTTAAGTTATTTTTAAGTTGTGTTTCAAGTGTAGCTTGCTTGTTGCTGGGCCTAAAGATCACAATGTCATCAGCATAGAGGATGTATTGCATAGTAGGAAGGTCATAAAGTAGTTTCTTAATGAAACTATAGAGGAGATAAGAGAACATAAGCTAGGATAGAACATTTGGATACGTCCAGGCCTGAGGAGAGGGTGTGCAGCTAGTACATCGCCCCAGGGCCTATTAAGCTCAAGGGGACCCATTGAAGCCCAAGAAACATCACGAAAACTGAAATGTGCTGTTGTCTCAAGAAGGAGACGTCCTTACAAACTAAGACAAAGAACAGCGCGAGAACTTTCGCGTACAAGATCGTGAAGCATTGAGTTAGAGTGAAGCAATAGAAGCCTGTGTCAATGATAAAATACTTTTGAGTGACATAATATGGTGCATTCAAGATTTAACGAACAAAAACTTGTGAAAGTGACTATCAACGAGTGTTCTCACGTGTTCATTCCTAGCTTCAAACATCAAACTTATTGCTCCGATTACTCCTCCTTGCTTTCCTGCTGAATCCAAGGAGGAAGAAGAAAATGGGACACAAGCCACGCTGATTCATCATGGACTGCAAAGAAGACTTTACAGGAAAGTGAAGGAAGAAATAATTCCACAGGTTAAGTTCCCTGTAAATGTAGCATAAAGGACTCACTGACATTGCATGCCTTTTTGTCTACGTTATCAAGAGATTCGAGACTATAAACAGCTTGACAGTTAGCGGAAATCAATAGCAATAAATATTGTCCGAACTTTAGAACCACTAACGAAATTCTCGATAGCAATACGGCAAATTTCTATGTTCTATATTTCATTTCACTTACCGGCCTTCAACATGTCATCTCAAAAATCTGGAGCTCAAAAACATAAAGAAAAACAAAAATGTGATGAGATTAATAAAAAAGGACTGCAAACACTCTTTCAAGTTGGCGTTAAATGCAAAACAAGAGAAACTGACAAAAATGAAACTTTAGATTTAGAACAAGATGAGCCAAATGCAGAAACAAAACTAAGGACAGAATCTCATGAAGCCAGTTTGGATTTTCAAAAAACATCAAATCAAGTAAATCCTAATGTAATTCTTGCACAAAAGGTGGATGACGTGAATGTGGATTTGGAGGATGGAGGATATGAGAGAAAAAGAGATTTGAAGGAACAACTGAATGTTAGTGATGAAAAGAGAAGTGAGGCAATGAGTACGTCAATGTCTACAGAATCTGGCCATGGTGAAGAAAAGAGTAACATTGGAATTGACATTGGACTTCTTGTAACAGAGGTTCCTTCTCAGCTGAATATAGAAAACTGTGTTATGAAAGGCCATATTGGCAATCCTAAAACATTTCCCAAAGATATTAATAACCAAGTTTTTACAGAAAGCATACTAACATTTCGAAATTTGAATTGTGAGAAACATGTCCGAGATTGGCTTGTCTGGTGTGATGTTAGACAAGCATTATATTGTTTTCCCTGACGATTATTTTGGAACAATCTGTGTTGCAGCATTAGCTCCACATCCAAGTCTATGCTTACATCATCAAAAGGATGGTCAGCTGCTGGAAAGTGGCAAAAATTATGTAGTCGCATCCCAGAACATGAGAGAAGCAATAGTCATAGGCAATGCTATCTGGCTTGGCAGGAATTAGAAAGATGCCTGTCTTCTGATAAGGGCATTGAAAGTCTCTTAGAGGCATCAATTGCAACAGAAGCTGTCAAGTGGTACAACATTATGAAACTAATCATTGATGTTATATTATTCCTTGGAAAATGTGGGCTTGCTTTGCGTGGTAGTTCACAGCGCATTGGTGACAAGGACAATGGAATTTTTGGGGCTAATAGAGTTGTTGTCTCATTGGGATCCAATTCTAAAAGAACATGTGTTGCAAGTTAAAGAGTCACAAGAAAAGGGGAATGACTTCAAGTGCATTATCTCTCTGCTGATTCTCAAAATGAGTTAATTGCTGAATGTTCTGAATTTGTGAAACAACACATTTTGCAGGATAGAAAGACTGCAAAGTACTTAGCAGTGATAGTTGATTCCACACCAGATTCATCTCATGTTGAGCAGACAACATTCATTCTACTTTATGTAATTCAGAATGAATCCCAGATTGAAATTGTAGAAAGATTTCTGAAATTTGTTGACTGCAGTGACAAAACCAGATCTGACATAGCACAGATGATTGTAGATACATTGAACGAACATGATATTCCACTCTCTGATTGCCAAGCACAGGGTTATGACAACGCAGCCAACATGTTAGGAAAATATAAAGGTGCACAAGCAAGAATACTTCAGCAACGTCCAAATATTTTCTCTATGTGGATGCCACACACTCAATTTGTGTGGAAGTGATGCTGCAGAATGTATTCCTGAAACCACAACATACTTTGGAACTATACAAACTGTTTATAACTTGTTTAGCTCTAGTCCACATTGATGGAAAATTTTGCAGAATGGTATTGGCTATTCTCTTCATGGCATATCTAGCACACTGTGGTCAGACCATGTTGAAAGTGTAAAGCCCTTTGTAGCCTATCTGCCTGGTATCAAATTAGCATTAGAAGACCTCTTGAAGCTGAACCTAACTGCCAAAACAAGAACAGAGATTAATGGAGCTTTGTCTTATGTGACATCATTCATTTGTGTGATAATGTCTATTGTATGGTACAAAATATTAGTTCCAGTTGGTATCTGTAACAAAGTTATCCAATCCAGAAATGTGACACTGGATGTTGAAGTGTCCAACATAAAAACCTTGATTTCAGAACTGACAGATCTCAGCAACAGCTGGAAAAGTATGTGGAGTGAAGCTAAGCATGTTGCTTCCAATTTACACATAGAAATTAAATCTGGAAGTCATGGTGATGCAAAATGCAAAAGGAGGTTCCATGGTGAAGATGCCAAATTGTCATAACATGAAACAGATGACTCCCCTGAAGAAGCGTATTTCAGAAAGTCTGTTTTCTATGTAATGTTGGATAATGTTATTGGTGGACTCACAGTTCGTTTCAATCCTGCAGTGAACATTTCTGAGAAGTTCAGCTTCCTCTGGAAGTACCTAACAATTCCTGTAGATGAGCTGAAAGAAGAATCAAAATCACTGGCAAATCAATATTCTGCTAATATCAGTGAAGATCTTGTAATGGAGATGTGATGAAGAGTGTGGGCTAGACATTCCATGTAGTGGTAGATAAACCAGGGAAAAAATTGGTGTGAGCCTGGGAGGAGCATGTGGCCATGTTTTAAAGCAAGTTACTAATTTCAGATGTTTTTGAAATAGAAGCGGGAGATGAAGGGAGGGGTGATTGTAAAGGCTCGTGAAACATGAAGAGTGGAGATGCTGTTGATAGTTTTGGGAGGGGGAGCTAAATTCTCTAGCAAAGTCAGAGCATGTATGTGGTCCTTGATTAGTCTGCATTTGGTTTAATGGGGATTTATTGTCAAAGGATTTTCATCTAGTGGAAAGACTGACTTCATGCCAGAAATGCTTGGGTTTATTTAAGAGGGAAAGATGCTTGGTTTTGAAATGCTCTGCTTTGTGCCACTGTACATCAGTACCTCTGAATGCAGTGAGATAAAGACTAATGATATAATTGGGTTACTTCATATCTATATTTTTTCAGGACATTTAATACCAAATAGTATTCAAAACTTAGAAGCAAATAACTGCTTTACAGGTCAGAAGACAAGTAACAACAATAGAAATCAAAGTGCAAATCACTACCTTAAAAGTCAGAGGACAAGAACATCAATAGAAAGTAACAAAGACCAGATGATTGCATAATTAAGTTTCTTAAAAACCTAAAATCATATTTTGTTTGAGGCTCTCTTAATTATTTTAAATTAACATGAGGAAGATGTTGGATAGATCATTAGGTAGTTTATAATAAATAAATAGCTAGAAGGGCAAACACCCTGCATAGGGGTATAGGAAGATTACCCCCTGCGTAACCCTTCAACCTTTTTTCATTCTAATTGAACAGCTAGAGTGAATTGTTGTTTTCGTTTAAAGTGCTGTGAACACTGTATTTCTAATGTGCATTACTAATTTGGAGCTTGCTGATGCAGGTATCTGCTTTAAGATGGCAAGTGAAACAGCAAATGGGATAAGCTCAAATGAAAGCAACACTGACGGGAAGTAGTGACTGCTGGTGGCCATACCTACCAACTGTCCAGATTTTTTTGCCTCATATTGTTTGTCTGTTTCTCACAAAATCTGTGGTTTTCCATCAAATTATGGAAGATTGAAGCCGCTAAATAATGTCAGACATTTGAGTTTCACACTTATTTCACACTTCATATCATTCAGAAAATGCTTCCTAACACAAATCCAAGTATTCTAGCAACTTCCTAAGTTTATAAGAGCAATATTTAAAATCTCTCCCAATTTTTGGGCCTTTGTCCCCCTCCGTTGTTTTAGGCTTTGTCCAGATTTCTTGCACTAAGAGGCTGAGAGGTATGCTGGTGACCTCAAAGCAAGAGGGGCTTCAGTAAGCATCTGAATGGATGGTGCTAATTGGAATGGGATGAGGCTATATTACATATGGGTAATAACAATTTACCTATGATTAAACAAAAGCTGGGGTCAGTCACTTTCATCCATGAACTGCCTGTGAACCTCCTCATTCTAGCCACTTTATTAACTATGCACACAACTGATGTCTGTATGTGATCACCAGGCCTAGTCTAAGGTTAAAATGAGTATTGTACAAAGGATGCAATGACATCCCCATTGCACACTAGTCCCACCCCCACTCCCTCAGTGACCTTCTCCTGTTTACCCACATTCCAGTCCCGCACCATCCAGATCACTTATTTCATGTTATTCACTAATTGCATTGCTATTCAATTTTTATTTACCCAAGATTGCACTGAAATAACTGTGGAGAAAACGAATTAAGATGAGGATCTGAGGGCTGTTAGGTACCCACAAGTCACAGGGGTTCTAGATGCTCAGAGATGCTTTTTAAGAATCATTATTAAATATGACTTTTTAAAGTGGCATGGATGCATCTACAGCAATAAAAAAAGAAAACAAACTAATAAGATTTGCATTATTATTTTCATGCAGCATGCATGTTTTACTTTTTTAGCAATTTTATTTTATACCCATATTACATAATTTGTACAATTCCTGCTTTCCCTTAAATTTCACACCTCCCCCTGAGCATTATTCTGCATGTATTGTTCCAACAAATTCCACCTATTTCTGTGTAATTTGCTCTTTCTGTTTTCTAGAAATCTCTCCTTGTTTTATGTCTTACAATATTCAATATTTTCATTACAGTTAGTTTAGAAGTTGACTTCCATTTTCTGTAATTACTTTTTTGGTAGTTAATAGTATAAAACTTAGTGAAGCTTTACTCTTTCTAGTCAATTCAGATCCTATATCCCAGCTCAAAAGAATCAGTTCCTTACTTAAAATTACTTGCTAACCCAAAATTTTCTGACAAAGTACTTTGTATGGAATTTTTAAAATCTGCTAACTCATTACATTCCCAAAAATGTTTTCCTAATTATCATTCTTTCCCATCACACCTCCAGCATTTGCCAAGTCCATGAGGAAAATTCTGTGATGTCTGAACAGTATATAAAAATACCTATGCAAACACTTCCTTGCAAAAATCCTAAAACATTTGGACTTTGATAGATACTTGGGGTCATACAGATCTCCTCTCAATATGCTTTTATAAACTGACTTTCCAGTCTCTCTTCCCAATCTTTTCTAAACTTTCAAATTGAGTATTATAGCTCAAATGCATTATTTTATATGTTCTTCTAATTATCCCTTTTTAACAGAATATTTTGTTCTAAACTCAAATAAAAATGCATCCAACACTGGTTTTTTATTTAGCATTCCCCCGTTCTTTTCTCTTTGCCTATACTATGTGATCAATGCTTGGTACAGAAGGCAGTCTCTAGTCTGCAGTCTAAACTTCTGCTTGGCCTCATCACACTCTGCTCTCCTTCCCTCTCTCCCTAGTTATTTACCCCAATACCTTGGTTTCTATGCACCAATGAATTTCAGCCCTTTCTTGCCTATTTTCTATATCCTTGTTTGCAATAATTCCTATTAGTAAAATTTCATTTCTCCATTCCCATTTTGACTTAGTTTTTAGAATATTTCAGCTACCTTTTAAATATTTAATATTCTGTATGGTTGTTGTTCTCCCTAAGGGCCTCAAGCAAAAATTCTGCTCTCTTCCTATTTCTTGAACTCTCCCTCTTTTATCATCATTACTATCCACTTTTGATTTATGACCTTCTGTTTGAGTTATATTTATTAGCCTTAACTGAGTAGTTTTAAAGTACGTTAACTACCTTGTTTTAGGGATAGAATCAACTTGTCCCATTTAACTATTGCCCCCTTCATCTCCTAAGTAAATACCTTCAACTCTTTGTTAATTATCTACAACTTCTCCTCTGACTGATAAAAAATTCCTTGCTCTATATATAAACTAAAGGGATTAAAACATCTTTACTGCTCATATCTTACTGCCCATATCTATAGTTAGAACTTCAAGCTTCTCAGTTTTTGTATTACATATTGCTGCCTCTTCCCACATAGCCTTAGCTGCCATAACTGAATCCCTTTTAATCCATACACTTAAATACTTCATTTTATCAGGACATCATAAATATACGTATTACTGTACCAATTCACATGTGGGTACATAGTTTACTGTTATAATCTTGGGTTTATCTTCATCTAATTTTGTACCCCCAAAAAGACTTGAAACTGTCCCAAAATGTTTCACAACATCAAAATGTAATTTTCTATATTTATCATGTACAAAAAAGTGTAATTTGCAAACAAGGCTAATGTTTCTTGATTATCATACCAGTGAATTTTTGAGTCCCTTGTTTTCTTTGCTAATTCTAAATATAAAAGCAAATAACAAAAGGGAAAGGGAAAGAGGACACCCCTACCTCACCCCCCCTATTCAAATACAGCTTGTCAGGCAGAAACCGTCCTACCTTAATTCCTTTCTCTGATTCTTCATATATCCCTATTATTCTACCTGGAATGCAAATATTACTATTTCCCTACTCAAGAAATCCCAGCTGACACTAGTGAATGCTTTCTCTGCATCAAAGCCCACTACAACAGCAGTGATTTCTTACACTCTGCTTCCTTTTAGATCAGCATTGTTCTATTAATATTGTCAACTGTTTGTCACAAAACCACAGTGATCCATATCTATGACTCTTGAGAACACCACTGCTATTCTCTTAGTTAATATAGACATAAGCACTTTATAATAATGGCTTAAAATTCAAATTGGTCTATATGAATCTGGGTCTGAAGGCTCTTTATCCTCTTTGGGCAATACAGTCGCTCAGAGATGTATTTTAGAGCTTTTTTCCAACTCTTTGATCCAGTGATAGCTTGAACAAAAAAACACGAGTAAGGAAAGAAATTCAGCCATATTTATTTATTTAAAATAGCAATAAGTTGCACCCAAAGCTTAATGCTAAAAGCTGGTGAAACACTAGTCCCTAATAAACTGAAAAAACAAATACTTCAGAATATATACACGTTATATCTGGAAATAGTTCCTGCCTCCCTACTCCCCCCAACAAAGATAGTCATCTTTTGTATACCCCTCTATTGTTAGATTGGAATAAAAGTAAAAGAATAAATCACTACAGGCATATACTTCAGGTTTTTGATGTCACAGCTATACACAGCATGCCTCCTCACACTTTCTGTCAAATGACAACCACATTCTCTGTACTTCTTTCACATTAGAGTGTGAAGAAAGTGAAATAATAAATGGTCATAACAATACATTTCATCTTGCTGTTGTCAGATGTGTATACGCATCATGCCTCCTTACCCTATGCTCAATGGGCAGCCATTTATATGCATGTCAGATTGTGGGTAAAGTTAAAGAAATAACAACCACACTGTCACCAGCCCCATAGAAGCTATAGTGATCATTTGTGTATATGTCTGTGCATGGCCGGTTTTAGACTAGGTGCAGCCACTGGCAGAGGGTGAAGGCGGGCAACCTTCCAAGCCTGTGACAATATCCTGTTATAAATCCAATGGTCTGGTTAAAAATCAGAACTCCCATGCCAAACCCACACAGAGACAAGGAGGACATGCAGACACCGGGCAGAAATAATCAAGGCCAAGGACTCCACCAGCTACAATATGCAAATGTTACTATACCACTCTGCCAATGATCATTTGCTACCATGCACAACCATAGATAGCCATTCAGTGTGTAAAATGCTGATATTTGTCTGTGATGGAAAGAGAAAAATATAGTCTGCTTGTTACCTTTTTGTTATACTGCAACACCCCACACACAGTGATTTTCATCCATAGACAGCTCCTACAAGTATATCAAGTACAGCCACTTTATAGACATAGCATATATAAGGCGTCTGTGTTAAAAATGACCATAGTACAGTGTTCCAGATGTCTCCACACAAATGCACACAAGTTAAACAAGAATAATGACTGTTTGCTTGAATAAATTATGGGCTAGACAAGTACTTTTGTCCACAGGTAGACCATATTCTCATCAATTAAAGCAAATATGCTGACTGTGCATGCCTTGAATATCTGATTGTGATACAAAATAATGGCCATGGTAATACATTTCAGCTTTGTTTCACAAGGTCAGCAGGCAGAGTAAAATATTCCATCTTGCTTCACACATATATGCATCAGTCTTTTAAAGACAATATGATGACTGTTTAGCTTGAATAAATGATGGGCTAGACAAGTACTTTTGTCCACAGGTAGACCATATTCTCATCAATTAAAGCAAATATGCTGACTGTGCATAGGTTCATAGGTTCATACTAGGCTATCTGCCCGAGTGCATTTATAAGCCTAGCCCATAGTTTTGTGGCTTACGCCACCCCTTTAGTTTGGAGAAACTATGCCCATTATTTTGCTGTGCCTCTGTCGAGCAGTGACACTGAGGTAATCCCTGGGGTATATCTGTGATCTCCCATCCATTGGTCAAGATTCCTCTTGAACAAGGCCAGCGAGGTGCTCTGCCTCACATATACCGGGATTTTGTTCCACAGCATAGGGAGTCTTTGGGTGATGAATCTATCCCTCCAGCACGTCCTATTAATAACCGTGTCGAGGTTTAAGTCTCCCGCCCTTGTGGCTCTGAGGGATCTAGATTTTTTGAGGTGAAGCATGTTCATCAAATCTGAGTTTGACATGGCCTTGTATGTCAGGCACAGGTCACCTCTGAGCAAGTGGTAGGCAACTGAATAGAGCTGGAGTTCTTTCAGTCGGGCAGCATAAGACAGATTTTTGAGACCCTTTATCCTTTTGGTGAGGAACTTTTGTGGCCTCTCCAGCTACTGCAATTGTCGGGTCAGATACATTCTGAATGGGGCATTGTACTCAATCATTGGTCTGATGAGTGATGAGTATAGGGAGACTATGACCTCCCTTGATCTAGATGTGAATCCCTTCATGATAAGGTGGGCAATGTAGAAGGTCTTCCTAACTACTTTAGCAATATGAACAACTGGGTCCCCAGGTCTCTGATAACTTCTTCTGTGCTCAGTGGATTGCCACCTATATGGTAGCTAGGGGTAACCTTGTTTTTCCCGAAGGGTATGACTATGCATTTCTTGGCATTTAACTTTAGGCCATGGCTCTGGCACCAGTTATCCATTTCTGTGAGACCCTTCTGAAGGATATCTGTGTCGAATGTGTTTTCGACTACGGCGCCCAGTTTGCAGTCATCTGCAAACTTTGTCAGCCATAACCCTCCTGTGTTTGCTTGTACTTCAGAAAAGTAGATGCCAAGCAAGAGTGGGCCCAGGACTGAGCCCTGTGGGACACCACTTGTGACAGGCTTTGAGTCTGACATGGCGCCAGCAACTCTGACCCTGTGGGTTCTGTCACTCAGCCAGTTTGCAACCCATCTTGTGATGTATGGGTTTACATTTAAGCTGATGAGTTTTTCAATGATACCCGAGTGGGGTATTGTATCAAAGGCCTTCGCCAGGTCGAGGTAGGCTGTATGGACTGCCTTTCCCTCATCAATGGCCTTGGTGACTGTCACGAAAAAGTCAACCAAGTTTAAAAGGCATGATCTGCCTTTGACAAAGCCAAACTGGGTTGGATCCAAAGTCTGCAAATTCCCTATGTCTTTATTTATGAGATCCATTATGATCCTGTCCATGGCTTTGCAGATAAGGCTTGTCAAGCTAATGGGACAGTAATTTCCAGGGTCGGTGGAGGCACCGTCTTTGTGAAGTGGGACCACAGTCGCTGTGCACCACTCCCTGGGTACGTATCCAGAGGTGAGACTAAGATTGAACAGCTGTCCTAACTGCGGGTTTAATTCCTCATTGAGTTCGTGGAGCACACAGCCTGGGACACCATCAGGTCCCATGGATGCTGTGTTTTTTGCCTTGGAGAGAGCAGTTCTCACCTAGGCATTAGAGATGTTTGGGGGGCTACAATCATTTGGTATAGATATCTCTCCTTTGGGGAAGGGGAGAAGTTTGCACTGAACCTGTCAGCCAGTATGTTGGCAATGTCTGTAGGATCAGTAATCTTCACATCATTTTGAACTAATTCTGAGCATATCTGGGAGTTTCCTCCCAGGTTTCTAACATAGCTAAAGAATGCCTTATGATTGTCTTTTGAGTCCTTAGCTATTTTTCTCTCAAAATTAGCTTTGGATGATTTGATGAGAGCTCTTAGCTTTTTACTTATAGTGATCAGCGGTGTCTTACCTTTTAAGGATTTTGCTCTATCTTGTAGTAGCTTCCTCCTTTTGTTGTAGAGTTTGTTTATGGCTGGGGTCCACCAGACTGGACGCTTTCCTTTGGTACAAAGAGTCTTTGTTTTGCTTGGGATTGCCTGATCCATGCAGCCCTGCAGGTGCTGGTAGAAGGCATTTGTAAGTGATTCAGCGGCTTGAGTAATGTTTACCACCGGCTCAGGGGCCTTAAAGGAGACCACACTAGTCTTTAGAAGTGTGAAGTCGGCTTTCGAGAAGTTCTTTACTGTGGTCTTTTTTATTTCAGGTGGGGGCGGGATGAGGACCTCCAGCGAGATTAGTTTGTGATCTGATCTCACCAGTGAGGGGTATACTTCCGGTGTTGAACATTGTGCTCCCATGTTCGTGATGATGAGATCAAGTATGTTTTCTCCTCTTGTGGGGATGGTGACTAGTTGTTCCATGGCATTTGAGTTTATGAATTCCAGGAATTTTTGGGCTACAGTGTTTGGGCTTGAGTAGTGTTCCCAGTCTATATTAGGGTAGTTGAAGTCACCTAGTATGATGGTGTTTGGAGATACAGTTATCCCCTCCAGTGTTTTCAGGAAAGCCATGTGAGGTTCCTGAGTTTGCGAGGGAGGCCTGTAACATGCTACAAATTGCAGAGCAGTCTTGCCTATGGTTAATTGCACCTGGATGGTCTCCGATGCATCGTGCGTTGCCACCAATCTTGAGGTGTGGGTGTCCTTGATGAATATGGATACCCCCCCTCCTTTCTTGGTATTGTCCAGATTTTGGGGCCGGAACGCATGATATGAGGTAAAACCTGATAGTGCTGGGGTGCTCTCAGGAGCCTTGAACCAGGTTTCTGTCACAGCACAGACATCGATGTTCTCCATACTGAGAAGGGCCTCGAAAAGGCCCATCTTGAGGTTGAGACTTCTGGCATTGAGCAGCATTACCCTTAGTTTTTTTCTTTATTGTGTTCTAGGGTGGTAGGTTTAGAATTTGAGCCTTGCCTAAAAAAGGCACTATGGGGTGGCAAGAGCCTTTGCCAAAATCCGGAATCCCAGGGGTGACAGGTGCAAGCCGTCCCTTGCGAAGCAGCATGGCTTGTCCAGCATGTCATCCCAGGCAGACAGACATTGGATCCCCTTTGAATGACACCAGAGTTTAAGCCAATTGTTAAAGCTGATCATCTTATCTCTGTATTGTGGCATCATTCTTGGTGAAGGTAGGATACTGCTCAAGGTCAGGGTCATACCTGCTTGGGCTACATAATCAGAGAGCTCCTCAATGTCTCTTTTCATGTAGTCCAAGGAGGTACGTCTCAGGTCGTTTACACCAGCATGGACAATGACATGCCTTGAATATCTGATTGTGATACAAAATAATGGCCATGGTAATACATTTCAGCTTTGTTTCACAAGGTCAGCAGGCAGAGTAAAATATTCCATCTTGCTTCACCCATATATGCATCAGTCTTTTAAAGACAATATGATGACTGTTTAGCTTGAGCAAATAATAACAAGGTTAGTCATTTTCATTACAGAGGTCCAACATACTCAGCAATTATAGCCAATTTATTACTGCTTATAACTCAGATTCTGACTGTGACAAAATAATGGTCACATAATGTGTTTTAACTTTTTTCATATAGTCAGCAGTCACATTACAGTATTCTAACTTGCTTCACTCAAATATACACAAGTTCAGCAAAGCCAGAATAATAACTGTTTCACCTAAGCAAATGACAGCAGTGTCAGCCACTTTCATCTACAGAGAACTCTAGTACCCAGCAGTTATAGCCATTGTTGACTTCATGCACCTCAGATATCTTATTGTGATACAAAATGCCCACTGTAATGCTTCCAAACTGCATTTCATACAATTAGTAGTCAGAAGAAAATATTCCAACCTGATTCACACAAATTTGCATTGGTTCTACACTGCCAGAATAATGACTGCTCAACTTGAACAAATGACTGCAGGGTTAGTCAAACTTACTTTCATCCACAAAAGATCACTCCCACCCCCATACACAGTAGATGTAGACACTTTGCTGACAGTGTGCACCTGGGATATCAGAAAGTAATAAACTAAAAATGCAAATGTAATATAAGGAAAGGAAAT